>NC_092055.1:103745223-104045223 GCF_003086295.3 Arachis hypogaea
AGTAAAGAAAAAATGAGATCAAAACTAGTGAAAATGCAGGGAATGCAATAAAAGAGCCTTGACTTGGGAATGAGTATCCAAGGAATCCTATCATCGCCATTACCACAACTATGGTAATTATCATGAGTCAATCTCGCCTAGTCAACCCCAACCATCGAGGAGTAAGTCAAGCAAGCATAATTGACCTGAATTCATAAGTCCTAGCTAACTTACCAAACTAGTTGATAAAAAGCTAGCGTCAATGGAAACAAGAGTCAACTAACTACCCAAGAATTACCACTAAATGTCGGACATTATGACTCTAGTATCCTAGGAACTCAAACCACAAATCAAGGTGGAAAAATCTAAAGTTGGCATTTTTACAAACACCTTATGTGCATAAAAGTAAAGCATGGAAAATTGCAAGAAAAATTAGAAAACTATAACCAACTATCAACAAAACCAAATGTAAACAAGCAATCAAACATAAATGAAGCGTGAAACATAAAATTCATCAATCAAAATTCCAAGAAACACAAAATTACAGTTATAAACAAGTAACTTGAACCAAGGCAAATGAAAGTAAATGTGCTATAATTAAAGAGAAAATTGGGAGTACTTACAATAAAGATGAGCAAAATCAAAGATCAAAGCTTCTATAAAATGCTACAATGGAGATGGAAATTAAATCCTAAGAGAGCAAAGCTACACTACTCCTACTCCTACTCCTAATGCATTTTCTACCTAATCTACCCTAATGAAAGCTTCTCCCTTCATAAGTGTTGAATTCCCCTGTATATAGCACTCCCATTCAGCAATTCAACCTTCCAAAAATGAGCCCAAGGTCTCCAAATTTACGCAACACGTGTTTCATTAATGCAATCACGTGCAGGGACCTGTGCGGACGCACAGACGTGTGCGTCCGCACACTCGGCTGAAAATTGACCTGTGCGTACGCACAGGTGCTTGTGCTTGCTTGTGCGTACGCACACTTTGCTATGTGCTCTTTTCCTTGTTTTCTTCATGTTTTCTCCCTTGTACATGCTTTCTCCCACTTTTAGCCTTCCATTCTTGCCTCCAAGTCCTGAAATCACTCACAAACCATATCACGGCATCGAATGACATAAAAGTGGAATTAAATTGCTCATTTCAAGCACAAAATTTCATGTTTTCACATTTAGGATCAAATTGGGGACAAAATACAAAAGTATGCTATTTTGGTGCTTAAGTGTGAGTTCATGTGCTAGAATTCATCCAATATGAGTCATAATACACCAACAATTATGGAGTCATCAATATGCCATTTGCTTCTACTATTTTCTCACTTGCATGTTGTAGCTACCATGTAATTGAGACCTTCATTATTTGGCATTAACCCACCCATATTTTATTTGTTTTCTATCTTTGTTTTTGGGTTACTTTTCTTCCATTTTCTCTTTTTTCAGGATGGCCACTAGGAAGGGAACCGGAAGACGTTTGCATGGGGCAACAGACAAGTCCATCTGCACAATCTTTGAAGAAAAAGCGTCAGTTGGAGCCACCCGTCCACTTGCATATCTTAGCATGCACCGAGGACGGTGCAATCTTTAAGTGTGGGGAGGTCAATACCGACTTCCGTGGGTTAGTTATTTCCTATTTCAACACCAATGTTTAATTTTCCTTGTTAGATTAGTTGTTGCATTTGCATGCCTGATTTCATGTTTGTTTGATTTTGTGCATGTTCTTCTACCACTACTTGGTTGGAGTGATAAGTTCTTTCTCAAGACCCTATTTTATAGCATTTCACTAATTTAAATTAAAAATTTTTTGTTAAACTTGTTTGAAGATTTTAATTTGGAACATGGTTTTTGAGCTAAGAACACACAAACTGTGAGATTTTGAGCTTAATTATATGGTTACATTATTTAACCATGATTTTTTATTCTTGTGTATTTTCTTCTCTATGATTGCAATCTATTGTTTGTTCCATTCTATATGTCCATTGTTTAGTGTATATTCATGCATACATATGATTAAGGCCATCAATTATTATTAGCTCACTTATCCCAAATAGCCTACCATCCCATTTACCTTTGTTTGCCAATTTGAGCCTTTTTAATCCCTATTTGTTCTTTATATTTCCACATCACTAGCCTTAAGCGGAAAAATAATTAATTATCTGATTTGAATCTTTGGTTAGCTTACGATAGTGTATGTCAACTAAGTGTGGGAAAATACGGAAACTTGGGTTGATGAGAATGTGTTGTATTTTTACTGACAATTATTGGAAATTTGGGTGCTTACTCATGTGAAATCGGAAAAATCATATGCATTGATATATTATGTTTTCAGTTATGATGAATAAAAAAAAGAGAAAAGAAAAGAAATAAATGAATAGGGAATAAAATCACCCCAATGCTAAGTTCAATAAAAAGATCAATGCACATGTGATGGAATTAAAAAATTGATGCATGAGTATATGAAACATATAAAAGTGAGATTTTGGGTAGCTAGGCATGATTTTAAAATTATATAGAGTGTGTGCGTGTGTTAGGTGAGAACTTAGGTTAGTCAGGAATGCTAAAGAACTTGAGCTGCTTTAGCTGAAACAAGGCCAGATGACTGTCACGAAGTATACTAGTAAGTTTGAAAAGCTGTGCCGATTCTCCTGCATCTGTCAAGGTGCTCCAGAGAATTTTGCTGAATGGAAGTGTATCAAATATGAGGGAGGCCTTAGGAGCGATATTCTGAGCTCCATTGCACCGATGGAGATTTGAACCTTCTTTGAACTGGTAAACAAAACCAGAGTTGCTGAGGAATGTCTGAGAAAGGCGGCATGCAAGACCAAAACAGGGTGCAAAAAACCAAAGGCCCTTCTCTTCTTTTAAGTTCCTCCCAGATACATGGCTTACATACCTGGCTTAACATTCTTGGAAAATAATCGAATTGAGGGTCCGGAGGAGAATTGGCCATTCAATCTTGTAAACTCATTAAGACCGCAATTGGAAAAAGAGATACGAACGGAGAGGAATAACCAATCGATGAAAGAACATGAAACCATTCAGTTTTAATAGAGACACGAGAAATGGTTGGGGGAAATCAAGTAGAATAGAGTTCCAGGGCATCCGCCGAAATATCTTATTATGAGATTGCCGTTCCCATCCAGTCTGATAAAGTATAAGCAAGTCAGGCAGAAGCCGAGGATTAGGATTTGATTACCCTGTAAGGAATAGATATTGAATATAAGGCTGTAGGCTCCAATTAAGCAGTAAAGGAATGAACTCTTGGCACAAAGTTTAGAAGTTTCTACATCAAATAGATCTGTCTTGGATTAGGTCGGCATTTGCCTTAGCCTCTTTCGCTCTCTCTTTGTAAGCTGGTCGGACTTATAGCTTTCTTTCTCGCCTTTGAAGAAGAATCAGAGAATAGGCTTTCAAAGCTGTAAGCAAGAGAATAGCCAGGACTTCAGTCAACTAATTAGGCCCAGTAAATTAGAATAGAATGGATTGCTTTCAGATCCTACTTCATTTACTCAGATAGATCATGGATTTGGCCTTCTTTTTCTAGATGCAGTAGTCTGAGTTTGAAGCTAGCTACGTCCGGCTTCTGTTATTTAACTTTAAAGATAGAGGACTTGAGGCAGCTATGACTTCTTTCCTCCGAAGTGGGAATAATGAAAGTGGTGGGCTCTTCGCGCCCGCAACTAATTGATGTTTTCTTCTTCCCCTGGGAACTCAAGATAATGACTGACTTAGAGTTCAATCCCGTCGTACTCATCTTTCTGCCTTTCTTCTGACGACCCTCCAGTGCTTCCATTTTTCCTTGCTTCTGCTGTAATGTCCTTAGAAGTGAGTAATAGGACAAAGGAAGATATTAGCCGGTATGAGCTCACAACTTCAACTGACTCAAAGACGACTACTGATGAATTTCTCAAGTGTTATAAGATCATCCCTTAGACTTGTAATGGATTCCAAGGTCAGAGCCCAGAAGGCAATAAGACGGATTTCTTGTTTTCTCCCCTCTCTTTCACCCCAGCAAGTATCCTCATAATCCATAATCTATCTTTCTTACCTAAGTTTTGGGGGAATTGATTGGATGATCTTCTTAGGCATTGACTCAGTACGTTACCATCCTAGGCTTTAGTAAGTGATTAAGACTGTCTTGGAATCGATTAAGCGGGACTTGGTTGATAATCAATAGGCCTAGCATTGTAAGATTCTTTCTTTCGAACTGCTTTTCTTCCCTCTCTGACTTCCAGAGCTTTATCATTTATCAATATTAAAGTGAAGTCCCCGTCAACATACAAAATTTCATTCTTTCCTAGCTTTTCAGATGCAGCACTAAAGACTAATAGAAAGTAAAGAGTAAAGTTGTTAAAGTAGCTCTGGTTGCCTTATCTGTCTTCCGTTATACCTTGTAATCTAGTTTGACTAGTGAACTTACTTCAGGGAAAAGACTGTAACGAAAAAAGAGAGAAAGAGAAGTCAATATTCTTGGATTAGAAAGATAGGACTTTTTGGAGCCTACTTCATTTGCTCAGTCAGCAGCTTCTTTAAGGCTTTAGTCAGACTTCCCGCTTATCTCTCACAGGATTGGGGGAATATGTAAGAGCTCATCTCAGGCAGGCTTAAGTAAGAGAAAAGGCTATCAGAGTCCAAAATCTTAGGCTACTAATTAGGTCTCATCTTCCTAGGGCTAGATAAGAGTGACCACCAAAGCTCTGTTAGGGAAGATCACAGAAGAAATTTTGTGCCTAGAGGTTAATATTTCAAGTGAGGCGAAAATATTCCACAGCAACATCAAGGCCAGAATAGCTTCCAGAGGTTCAATAATAACAATAACCAGGGAAGAGGATGCGGAAAACAGGCTCAGTTTCTGCATGACGACTTGACTTGCAGGAGGTGTGGAAGGTACCACCCGAACACTCCGTGTAGGGCCGGTTGGGATGTCTACTATTACTGTGGAAGAGCCGGGCATATGTCCTAGAATTACCCAGAAAAGAAGAGTCAGGATGCTAGGAGAGCTCCACAGGCGGGACGGGTATACACTATGATGGTGGATGGCGCTGAGGGCACAGATGCTCTGATTAGAGGAAATAATGAATTAGTAATTAAAATTTTGACTTCTTTGCATGATGATGACCTATAACACTTATCATAATCCACCACCGGGTTGGGAGAATTATGACTTCCAAGGGAATGATTAAGAGATTACTTTTAATTACTAAGATAAAATGGCATTTGGTTGACTTTGAGGGAGTGACTAGGTTCTTGAAGAGTAATAACTAGAGTTATGTAGTAAAAGAGGATTGGAAGGGTAAGCATACAACTTGAGTCATAGGTTAGGGATCGAGAGTGTTGAGAGTGGTGCGACGACGCTATTAGAATTGATGGGACTCAGAAGCTTGAAGGATAATAAAATAGAGGACGAGATCCGTTCAATCAAGTGTTCCCAGTATGAAATACTAATTAGACCAAAGAGCGCATTAATAAATCCTTCCAAGTTTACTTAACCTTCTTTTGTAGCTTACAATAAAATTCTACCCCGAACTTCTTCTTAAATAATAAATGGATCAACTCCTAATCCTATCCCTGACTTGCACGAATCTTGCTCCTTCCAAATGAATCCGACTTTGTCTTGTCATAATAATGTAAATTCGTGAATCTTAGGAACTTGCCGCGAGTGGAACTGCTCTCTTTTGTAAAATTGGTAATCCGTTGACGTCAGCTAAGGTTTATTTAATTTGGTGCGCTATATATTTTCCTCAACCAGCTTGAATTTCAATTCCTTTCTGAGAGTGCACCTTAACTCCTTCTTGTATATCTTGTTAATCTCTAAGAACTTGCTGTACCCACCATATAGAGCATCCCTTTATTTTACAACAAATACCGTTTCAGTAATTCAATCACTTCTGGGTTTATTATCTTTTCAAGCTTGAGTTAGCATCATGTATAATACCTAACCATACCCATTAAGAAACGTCGGTCCCTTAATATTCTTCAGTACCTTAGAAAATATTACTGTTTTGACGCTTGAGAGCAGAAACGGCTTTGAACTTCCTTGAGAGAAACTAGTTACGCACTATTAAATATTACTTTGATAGTCGGAGCACAATTAAGACTAAAGAATTAAAACTGGGATATATTGTTCCATTTATAATGTTAATATAGATTAAGAATTAAAATGGGAGAACACACCTGAGAACTTGAACTCGAGAATAGAAACGACCAATGTGCCTATCTCAGATTACTAAACTTGAATATTGAGGGCAAAATTCCTAATTTGGTGGGTAGGTTGTAAACCCCGCTAAATTAGCGAATAATAAGTCAATAAATTAAATTTTAATAAAGAAAATTAGAAATGTAAATTTAATAGTAAAATAGGATAGAGCTAATTAAAATGAGAATTTTAACACCAATTTTAAAGGATTTGACCCAAGATTGGGCCGAACGGGCTGAACTGGGCAAACCGGGCCCGTATTACGTCCAAGGCCCAACACAATCAGCCCACCCACTTAAATAACACAGCTTCTCGTTCCTCCTTCATTTCATTCACGCTGCCAACAGCTTTGGAAGAAGGAAGGACAACACCAAAACCCTAACCTCACCTTCCAACCACCATAACTCCTTATTCCGGGCTCCGATCGCCGCATCGTTTGTGGCCACGCGACCACCGCGTCGAGCTCTACGATTCTATCAGAACAATTTCATAGGTAAGCCCTATCTCTCATCTTAGCCTCTCCTTCTCTTGGAAATTTAAAAAATTGGGGCTTTGGTTATTGAAAATTTGATATCTTGATGTTTAGGCTCAAATTAGCTCGAGAAATTTGTGGGCCTTTGCTCAATTAAGATATAGATAAAGTGAGGATTCTCAAATTCTACAAATTCTAGTTTATGAGATTGGGTATTGAAATTTGGGTGTGATACATGTGAATTAGGCTTGTATATGTGTATGTTGAAGTTGATTGAGTACATTGGAGGCTTGGTGAAAGATTGGTGCTAAAGCTTTATTGAATTTGAACTTGTGGGGGGCTGTGTTGGTTGATGTTTTGCCTTAGTTAATATGTGGAGAGCGGCCAAGGTATGGTTTAGGTTTCGCACATATAATATATAATGCTCTGTGAAAACTTAGGCTAGACGACCATAGGATAAGCTGGAATGGTTGTGTGTATTGGATGTTTAGTAACATTGATATGGTTTGAACATGTGTGGTGTTTTTTTGGTTGTGTTGGTGTTATGATGAATGATGATGTGATGGTGATGTTTGAGGAACTTTTGAATTAGGCATTATGTAATTATAGGTTGGTTTGTTGATGTTGATGATAAACTTGTGAAGGTTAGGTTGATATATGATATTGTGGAGTTGAGTTACGCTAGTCATGAGAGGATTATTGTGATGATGGTAAGGTAATGTTGTACTGATTTTGGTGCATGAGATATTAGGTTGAAACAGAATTTTTAAGGAAAATGAGTTTTTGAAGCTTTTGTAAAATTTGATTTTTGGCCGAACTTCAGCGACACATAACTTGGCTTCTGGATGCCCAAATGGTTTCAAACTGGCTTTGTATGAAAATTGGATTCATGAAGTTTATGCCGTTCAAAGAACGGGGGAAAAATGTTTTGAGACAGAAAAGTTATGCGTGCCGGAAGTTCGGGATTTAAAATGGCAAAGCTGCAGTTTCAGGCCTGGTGAAAAAAATTTTGGAAAATCGTGCATCCACACGTACACGTGGCTCCGATTTTCTGCAAAACTGGTTTATGTGTTTTAAAATCGAATTTCAAACTTCCAAACCTCTATTTTCATTCTTTTAGTCATATAAAGTGATATTAAACCTAGTAATTAGTTGAAGCTAGGAAATGGAGATAACTTGGGAATGAAGTAAAAGTTAAAAATATTGAATTGTATAAGAAGGAGTTGTATATATGAATGAATTATGACGTTAAGGCTTGAATGATTGATTTTCTATATTATGAAATGTATGAGGCAAGTAAGAGAGTAATGTAAGAAATTGAGAATTGATGATGTTAATTAATCACGAATCATAAAATGTATGATCAATGGGTTAAGTAAAAGTGAGAATGATGAGATGAGATATGAATTAGTATCGAGAATGAAAGCAATGATTATGAGAAATGATTGAATAATTTGAGCTTGGGGTATCATTTTCCCCATGTCAGCTTGGGGTGTTGTCTCTTCTCCCCATGTCAGCTTGGGACTCGTCCCATGGATATTATTGAGCTTGGGGCATTCTCTTCCCCATGTCAACTTGGAGATTCTCCCCATGGTATATTTTTGAGCTTGAGAACATGTCGTGGTGGCTACGTAACCGACAGTTGATATCAGTAGCTATAGGACAGGCATGCATCATGTGCACAATGTTTGTTTGCTTATTTGTGAACTATTTGGGAATGCCTACGTGATTATAACATGCTATTTGTTGTATTTGTTATCTGTATTACTTGTAAGTTACTTGTGTTACCTTGTTTGCTTATCTGTCTATGTAAACTAATCGGTGATGGAGGAGTGGAGGAAAGGTGGATCAGTTTAGGGATAAGGTTAAGCTTAAGTAGTTATGTTGAGAATTCCGTAGAACACTACCCTTTTATGGCTTCTTCTTAGAGTTTTAAGTTTTATAACTATATGTTGGCGTTCTAGGATTGCCTCTGGTATTTCCAGGACCTTATGTATTATGTGCATGGCACCTTTAAAACGAATGATTGACGGTTTAGAATTCAGAATAAATTCCCGTTGCAAGTATAGTTTCTAAACCAAGCAATCATCCTTTCTTACAAACGTTTTGGTTATCACAAGTAACAAACCCAATAAAATTTATAAACCGAAGTATTCAAACCTCGGGTCGTCTTCTCAAGGAATTGCAGGGAGGTGTTCTTATTATTAGTTATGGAAAACAGTGTTTTTGGGTTTTGAAAGGTTTGAACAAGCAAAATAAATTGCAGGAATTAATAAATTAATATCTAATAAAACTCTAGGCAAGGTATGAAAATTCGGAAGTCCTATCCTAGTTATCCTTATGAGAATTGAGTTTAATCCCACTTAGTTAACCTTTACGAAAGCAAGGGAAAGTCAAGTGGACTAATTAGTTAGATCCCTAAGTCCTAGCCAACTCCTAAGGAAAGACTACAGTTAGTGGAATTCAATTCAATTAGCAAAAATAACAATTAACAATCATGATAAGTTTGATAACTCAAGAGCCTCCAGTTAATAAATTAAAGCCAAGAATATAAAAAGCTAAATAAGAATCATAAATCTGAAATACCTCAATTTATATCAAATAAAGAAAATCCTAACATGAATGGTTCATAAGCCCATTTGGCAACATAAGTAATTAAATAAAAGCATTAAAGTATCTGAAAAGTAAAAGAGAAATACAAAGTAAAAGGAATATTGAACCTGAGAGGAAGTTGGAATAATAAGTTGAAATAAGAAATCCTAATTCCTTTAAGAGGAATCCTAATCCTAAAACCTAAGAGAGAGGAGAGAACCTCTCTCTCTAAAAACTACATCTAAACTATGAAAAGTGAATAATCGGAAGGCCTCTCATGAATGGATGCATTTTCCCATTTTATAGCCTCTAATATGAGTTTTCTGGGCCAAAAACCGGGTCAAAAACAACCTAGAAATCGCCCCCAATGATTTCTGTTACATTCAGGTCGTGGCAAAGTGACGCGGAGGCGTCGTCCACGCGTTTGCGTGGATTGCGTTTCTGCCAGGTCACGCGTCCGTGTGATCCACGCGTTCGCGTCACCTGGCTTCGGGGTAGCTATGACAAATTATATATTGTTGTGAAGCCCCAGACGTTTGCTTTCCAACGCAACTGGAACTGCATCATTTGGACCTCTGTAGCTCAAGTTATGGTCATTTTAGTGCGAGAGGGTCAGGCTGACAGCTTTGCAGTTCCTTCAACTTGTATTCCTTCCACTTTTGCATGCTTCTTTCCATCCTCTAAGCCATTCCTGCCCTGTAATCTCTGAAAACACTTAACACACATATCAAGGCATCGAATGATAATAAGAGATGATTAAAATACACAAATTAAAGATTCTAGGAAGCAAGTTTTCAATCATAGAATAAAATCAAAACGTAAACTCATGCAAATAGTATAAATAAGTGGGTAAAGAGTTGATAAAAACCACTCAATTGAGCAGAAGATAAACCATAAAATAGTGGTTTATCAATGAGTCTTTTAGAGATTTTAAAAACTACTATTTCAAGGTCCAAGCTGTTGAAAGAGCTCGGCTTTTTTTCTTGGATGAAGATAATGAACCCACCTTCCCTTTATGCTGGCAAAAGAATGTGGTAGTGGCTAGGTATTCTTGGAAAAGCCTGGATGAGATCGAGCAGGCCTTTGTACATGTGTTGGAGGAAAATTGGGGGGAGCCTCCTCATCTCGACACAGAGAAATTTTTGGGAGATCCTTCCCTCCTTCGGGCTGAATTGGGTAGTTCCAGACCTCTTTTAGCTTTTCTTTATTTGTTTGTTTGTCAATCCATTCCTTTCTTACTTGCAACTTGATTTTGCTGCTTTCTTTTTCCAGAAATGGTGAAAATCACAGATTCCATGAAGGCCTTTAAACGGGCCAGGAAAGCAACTACGGCTCAAAACATCTCGAAAAAATGTTCTGGAGAGGGATCTTCCAAAGTTTCTCTGAGGAAGTCGACCTCGGATACTTCTGGGCCGAGGAAAGTCATCCCGACTCCCCAGGTTTGCTTGGTTTCCTCTGACCCTCTCCAGCTAACCCCTGGTGTTTCCTCTTCCCCCACTGCCGGTCCTCCTCCAAAAAGCCAAAAGACTATTGATCCATATGACTTGGATGCCCCTGATTTTGATGCCGTGGGGTTTGTTGATAACCAAATTGCTCCTTTTGGCCGACTTCCTATGGACGATGTGTCCATCCTTCACCAGTAGTAGTGTTCGGATGGCTCACATGGGTGCGGCTTTGTTCCGTACTGTCCAAGACTCTCCTGTCCATGCCACGAAAGCCTTCATGAAGGATGCCAAATCCGAGTTCAATAGGATTAAGGCTCTAAAGGATGAGATTGACGCTAAGGTGACCAAGTTGGAATTGGATGTGGAGAAGGAGAAATCCAGAGCTATTGCTGCGGAGGCTGCTGCAAATCTAGCCGAGGAGGTGGCCAAGAAATCAAAGGAGAGTTACACTCATACTTATGGCGAGCTGTTGGAGGCCAGGGAGAGGCTGGATTCTGCTCATGCTGATTATGCTGAGCTCAGGTTCGAGTTCTTGCTCCCGAGCTCGATCTGACTCTTTTCAGTTTGGATAACATCATGGAAGATAGTAAGATAGTTCCTGCCCCGGATGAAGATGAAGAAGAAGGTCATCCCCCTGTGCCGCTAGTTAAATCTTCTGCTGCCACGACTTCTTCAACCCCCGCTGCTGAGGTCGGTCATTCTGATCCTGAGGTTCAAATTTTAAATCGGGAAGATGGGACTGTAGATGCAACCCCCTTGAAGACCGTCCCTCCCTCTTCTACTCAGGATGCTGCTACTGAGGAGACCTTGGACCCCTTGTGATTTCTTATGTATTTGTACAGCCCGGCTTGTGGGCTTTTGAATTCTAGTTTTTGTAATTTTGTATGGTGTGACTTGACATTCGGTTGCTTTTCTTAGCAACAGAAATACTTTTGAACTCTGAAGGTTGACTTGCAGATGACCTTCTGTTCCGAGGGTTACCTGAAACTGTAGGTCGATCTCAGACAAGATCTTCTATGCTGGTCAGAGATGACGTGTCTGGCTGGTGGGTAGCGGCCGGAGCTGTCATGTCCGACTTGTGGGACTGGCTGCACTGCTGATCCTTCGTCACCGGAGGGTGGGGGGTACCTACAAGAGACTCCGATGCTTAAGTTAGCATGGGTATTAAACAGGTTTTTAGTAGAATCAGAGTATGAGTTATACCTGGGTGCTCCAGTGTATTTATAATAGCGTGGGCGGACCTTCTTAGATAAGATAAGTTAGTTATCTTATCTTATCTTTGGGTGAGGTCAGCTTATCTTCAAGGGAACTGCCTTTATCTCTATAGGCTTGAACTGCCTTTGGACTTGGGTCGTGTTCCTCTATTTGGGCCCTTTACTGGGCTTTCCTGACAGTTTGGCCGAGCTCTTTGGGAAGAGGTCGGATAGTCGGACCTGAAGAGGTCGGTCGCCTTGTCGCTAAACATCCCGGGTCGGATAGCTTGACCTAGGGTATGAACAGTGCCCCTGCTCGAGCTCGGTCTTTCTTTTTGAGGTCGAGTCTTAGTTTTAGGACTTCGATCCTTCTCTTGGTGAAGCCGAACTCGAGCATTTGTCGACTTCTTTCTTTGTAGAGTCTTCCTTTTTGAATGTGGAACGTTTTTTTCTAAAATCGCGCGCTTTTCTCTTAGCGCTCTGTTCTTGGGAACGTGCGAGGGTTTAATACCTTTATTAATTGTTTTTTAGTGCTCCGTTTCCCTTGGCTCATTTATTTTGAATTTCACACACGAAAAATGGTTTCTCTTCTTCATTTTTGTAACTCCCCCCTTTACTCTCTCGCTTTCTATTTTTGCCTGAATTTTTCATTTTTTGCGTTGCAGTGTCATTTGGCAATTTTTGGGCAATTCTGTCTCTCCATCTTCAATCTCCTTCGAAGCTTCCTCCTTTGTTCAGGTTGGTTTTTCTTTCCTTGTACTTCTTTCGTCGTTTTTGCCTTCGGCTTTTGATAGAGTTTCAATTTTTCTCTTGACGTCTCATCTTGGAAAATCTGAATCTTTTCATATCACTGTGCGCCTGCTTGTTTAGTGTTTGGGGGATTTCTCTTGCTTTTGAAATGGTCCCTTTGTGTTCTAGGGTTCATACTGCTTATTTTCTCGAAAGATTGTTCCTTTTTGTCATGCTGAAAGCTTTTGCTGATGAATTTCGTGAAAGATAACAACTATTTCTTCGTGTTATTTTGCTTTTTCTGGGGAATTTATTTCTCTGAAAAAAGGTGGCGTCTTTGATGACTTCTTCTTGATATGTTTTGCTATTTTGCTTGATAAGCTGAGACTGCGAATTTGGAAGGTAGCTACTTCGGTTTTGTTTCATTTGTAGCTTTCTGGGGACGCTGCTTTTTTGAGAAAGGGTTTATCTCTGTCTTTGACGCGAGTTTTGTTGGGACGTTAGTTTTGTAGGTTTTTCTGAATTCTTGTTCCCTGATTGCCTCCAAAGAATGCCCCTGGACCTTCTGTGTGGGTCCTGGGGTTTTCCTTTTGTTGTTTGTGCTGTCTGAATCATACTAGCCGAGTTGTTTTGTCTTTTGTCCAAGATGTTTTTTAGTAATCCGATCTTCTTTTCTTGTTTGTAGGACTAGTTGGCCATGTCTTCTCACAAAAATATTGTTGAGGCGTCTTCTAAGGTTCCCGAGGGGATGTCTGATTGGTTGGACTCCCTAGTGTTGCTGTGTGTTTCTTTAGCCAATTCTGAATTTTGCGTAGAGCTTAGAAAACATCATCGTCTCTGCAAGAGTAGAGATCAAAAGAGGAATTATGAATTGGTGGCACCTGACTCCGAGGAGAAGGTTTGCTTTCCTGTCCCGACCCAAGGGGAGTGCCCTTTCTTTTATGCTTATGACTATTTTTTCAGCCAGTTGGACATCACTTTTCCCTTTACCTCCTTTGAGACCGATTTGCTATGGTCGTGTAATGTAGCTCCATCCCAGCTTCACCCGAACTCCTGGGGTTTTATTAAGATTTTTCAGCTTCTTTGCCAAGAATTGGATGTTACCCCTTCTCAAACTCTTTTCCTTTATTTGTTTGTTTTAACTAAGCCCGGGATTTCTTCGAAAAAGAAAGCCTCGTGGGTTTCTTTTAGATCTGCACAAGGACATAAGGTTTTTACCATGTATGATGAGTCCTTCAGGGACTTCAAGAATTATTTCTTCAAGATTCGAGCTGTTGAGGGAGCTCGCCCCTTTTTTCTGGAGGCGAATGATGAGCCATCCTTCCCTCTGTGTTGGCAGCAGAATGTAGTAGTATCCCGATATACGTTGGAAATGCTTGACGAGATTGAGCAGGCTTTTGTAACTGTTTTGGAGGACCTATGGGGGGAATCTCCTCATCTAGATACTAAAAAATCCTTGGGGGACCCCTCCCTTGTTCGAACTGTACTGGGTATTACTTGATATATATTGCTTCTTGTTTTTACTTTGCTTTCCTCTTTTCCTGGTCTGTAAAACTACTGGTTTCTATTTTACAGAGATGGCCAAGAATAATGACTCGATGAAAGCTTTCAAGAAGGTGAGAAAGGCTGCTGTCGCTCAGAACATCTCGACCAAAACGGATGGGGAAGGATCTTCACAGGTGACATCAAAACCGTCCGTGCCGAGCTCTCCTGGCCCGAGGAGAATGATCCCTACTCCTCAAGTTCGTGTAGTGGATCCTCCACCGTCTTCTGCTGCTGTTGCATCTTCTCCTCCGGTCGTTCCACCTTCCAAAAGACCTTGAACTATTGAACCCTTCAATCTGGATGTCCCAGACTTCGATGCTGTTGGGTTTGTCGACCAGCAGATCGGTCCTTATGGTGCCCTCCAGATAGATGATGTGTCACTCCTTCACCATTTAGACTTTATAACTCGGAGTAGTGTCAAGATGGCACATATGGGGGCGGCCTTATATCGGACTGCCCAAGATCTTCCTCTTCATGCTACGAAGGCCTTCATGGAGGAGGCCAAATTAGAGTTTGATTGGATGAAAGGTTTGAAGGAGGAGCTCGAGGTGAAGGTGACCAAGCTGGAGAAAGAGTTGGAGGGTGAGAAGGCTAGTTCTATTGCCTTGGCAGCTTCTGTAAAGTTGGCTGAAGACACGGCTTTGAGGCACAAGGATAGCTATGTTACAGCCTACAGGGAGGTGATGCGTCTTAGGGAGGAGTTGGAGTCTGCCCGGGTTGATTATGCCGAGCTCTAGAGTCATCTTGTAGGCAGCGTAAATGCTGCTTATGAGAACCTGAAGGAGCAGGTTCAAGTTCTTGCACCTGAGGCCAACCTTACTCTCTTTAGCCTGGACAATATTTTAAAGGATGGCAAGATTGTTCCTGATGACCCTGATGATGACGATGTTGAACCCCTTCCTGTGCCGGTCGCCAAAGCCACTGTCGTGCCGACTTCTTCAGCTCCTCCCGCTGTAGTTAGTCATCCCGAGCCAAAGCCTGATTGCCAGATATTAAATCGGGATGACGGGATGATGGATGCAGTGCCCCTTCAGACTCCCCCTTCCTTCACCTCGTGCTGCTGCGAAGAATTTGGATCCTCAATGAATTTTTTATATGTTTGTGTGAATACCCTGGTTTGTGGGCTTTTTGAACTCTTTATATTTTGTAAATGGTTGTCCTGACTAGTGCTACATTCCTAGTTGCTTGTTTAGCAACTTTATTTTGAAAAACAAAGTAATTTCCAAGCTCTTGGGGCTAGTTTTGGTAGCCTCTTGAGTTTGTTATTTTTATAACTTGTGTTTTTCGTAACATGTCTGTCTGCACTCGTCTTGGTACCTTTCTAGGTTTTGGGAGTGTTGGAATTTTCGTAGTCTGACCTCTTTGGATTGGCTTGATTCCTTTGTACCTTTGCCTGATGTTATTTCTAGTAATTCATTTTGTTTGGACCTTGTTTAGGTCTCTATTAGGAATTACTTTGTATAACGCTAAGGTTTTTGAGAGGCTGATTTCGTCATGTCGGTTTCGTCCAAGTTGCTGTTAGTAACCCTTCTTTTTTGGACCTTGTTTTGGGTCTCCTTCAGGGATTACTTTTGTAACCTTGTGTTTTGGGACCGACTTCATCATGTCGGGCTCTTTTAAGTTATTTTTGTAATCCTCTTTCTTGGACCTTGTTCAGGTCTCTTTTAGGGATTGCTTTTATAACTTTTATGTTTCGGGCCAACTTCATCATGTCGGGCCCTTCTAAGTTATTTTTATAATCCTCTTTCTTGGACCTTATTCAGGTCTCTTTTAGGGATTACTTTTATAACTTGTTTGTAGGAGACTGACTTCATCATGTCGATCTCTTCTAAGTTATAGCAATCCTCTTTTATAGGGTTGGCCAGACCTCTTTCCAGGAATTTACTTATAACTTGGGTTATTGCGACTGGTCCGACTTCTTTATGTCGGCCAGTCTTTAAGTTATTATTTAGCAACCCATTTTTATTAAGACCTCGTCAGGTCCTTTCTATGGATCACTTTCGATAACTTCTTGCATTATTCTGTTTTCATCTTTGCCAATTTTGTAGAAATTGGGTTTAATCCCCGTTTGGTCGACCTTTTAATGAATTTGGTTTTCATCTCTGTTGGTCTTTATCGTGATCGTTCAGTGAATTTGATTTTCACTTTCTATCAATCTGTAGCTTTGTAATCGGACGATGAATGTGTCAGATTAATGCGTCTTGAGAATTTGTAGAAGATCTAATAGATTTTAATCAAAAGAAAAATGCAAATATATACATGTGGGAGCTTTATCCCTCTAAGTCGGGCAATTTATAGGTCTTAGCTTGGTGCCTCATTAAAAAACATTTTCAGGAAAAAGAATGCGCCTTATCCTAAGATCCTTTATCGTCCCTGACTATAGTACCTTCTTAGGTTGCAGGCGTGCCATGACCTAGGAAGTTCTCGCCCGTCGAGTTCGGACAGTCTGTAGTAGCCCTTTCCAAGTACCTCTATGACTCGGTAGGGTCCCTTCCAGTTTGCTGCCAGCTTTCCTTCTCCAGGTCGAGTTGTTCCGATATCATTTCGGATTAGGACGAGGTCATTCTCAGCATATCCTCGCGGCACCACCCTTTGATTGTATCTCGAAGCCATTCGTCATTTTAATGCCTCTTCCTTGATCCGAGCTCTTTCTTGGACTTCTGGGAGTAGGTCGAGTTCTTCCCTTTGAAATTGGTTGTTGGCTTCTTCATTATAGTGGATCACTCTAGGCGACCCTTCTTCAATCTCTACTGGGATCATTGCCTCAATTCCATATGTTAATCGGAAGGATGATTTCTTTGTGGTGGAATGTTGCGTTGTTCGGTATGCCCATAGGACTTGTGGGAGCTGCTCAGCCCAAGCTCCCTTTGCATCCTGTAATCTCCATTTTATCCCAGCCAATATGACTTTGTTGGCAACTTCGGCTTATCCATTGGCTTGGGGATATTCTACGGAAGTGAATTGTTGTTTTATATTCAAGTCGGCCACTAACTTTCTGAAGCCTGCATCTGTGAATTGGGTGCCATTGTCTGTGGTGATGGAGTATGGAACCCCAAACCTTATGATAATAATCCTATATAGGAATTTTCGACTTCTTTGAGCAGTGGCATTAGCTAGGGGTTCTGCCTTGATCCACTTTGTAAAGTAGTCTACCCCTACTATAAGGAATTTAACTTGTCCCGATCCCTGAGGGAAGGGTCCGAGAAGGTCGAGTCCCCATTTTGCAAATAACCATGGTGAGGTCACGCTGATGAGTTCCTCTGGTGGGGTGATGTGAAAGTTGGCATGTTTCTGGCATGGTAGACATGTCTTTACAAACTCTGTAGCTTCTTTTTGTAGAGTTGGCCAATAAAATCCTACTCGGAGTACTTTTCTGGTGAGAGCTTGTGCTCTGAGATGATTGCCACAAATGCCGCTGTGTACTTCTTCTAGAACTTCCTTTGTGTTGGAAGTCGGCACACATTTTAATAATGGGATTGAAATCCCTCTCTTGTATAGAGTATTGTTTATCATGGTGTAATGTTGTGCCTCTCGTTTTAACCTCTTTGCCTCATTTTCATCTGTAGGGAGTGTTTCTGTTTTGAGGTAGTTAATTATGGGAGCCATCCATCCTTGATCCTGACCTGTTATGGCTAGGACTTCTTCTTCCAAGATTGACGGACTCTGCAGTATTTCTTGGATGAGGCTTCTATTGTTGCCCCCTCGTTTGGTGCTGGCTAGCTTTGAGAGTGCGTCAGCTTGGGCATTCTGTTCTCGGGGTATGTGACGGACCTCATATTCTCCGAGTTGTCCGAGATGTTCCCTGGTTTTTTCCAAGTAATTTTTCATGGTGGGGTCTTTGGCTTGGTAGCTCCCTGCTATTTGTGAAGTGACTACTTGTGAGTTGCTGAAGATGATGAGTTTTTGAGCTCCAACCTCTTTAGCCAGCTTTAAACCAGCTAGTAGTGCCTCATATTCAGCTTGGTTGTTTGAAGCAGGGAACCCGAATTCGAGAAAAAGTTCGAGTTGGGTTCCTTGGTCACTTTCAATTATCACACCCGCGCCACTTCTAGTCTTATTTGAGGAGCCATCCACGTAGAGATTCCATTCTATGGGGGTTTCTGGGGTGTCTGTAAATTCTGCAATAAAGTCGGCTAAGTATTGTGATTTGATGGCTGTCCGAGATTCGTATTGAAGGTCGAATTCGGACAACTCGACTGCCCATTACAAGATTCTGCCTGCTAAATATGTTTTCTGCAATATCCCTTTTATGGGCTGGTTGGTCTGAACCTTAATAGTGTGAGCTTGGACGTATGGGCGAAGTCGTCGAGATGTTAGTATGAGAGCATAGGCAAATTTTTCTATTTTTTGGTAGTTCAGCTCGGATCCTTGTAGCGCTTTACTGATGAAGTATACGGGTTGTTGCCCACTGTCGTCTTCTCGAACCAAGGATGAAGCTACTGCTCGACTTCCTACCGCGAGGTATAATATGAGTGGTTCTCCTTCTCGTGGCCGAGATAAGATAGGTGGTTGTCCCAGGAATTTTTTGAAATCTTGGAAGGCTTGCTCGCACTCGGTAGTCCATTCAAATTTCTTCCCCTTCTTTAGAGTGGCGTAGAAGGGAAGGGATCTTATTGCCGATCCGGCTAGAAATCTGGACAAGGCTGCTAACCTTCCGTTGAGTTGTTGTACTTCTTTGACACAAGTCGGGCTCTTCATGTCGACTATGGCCCAGCATATTTCCAGATTTGCCTCGATTCCTCTTTGTGTGAGCATAAAACTCAAGAATTTGCCAGCTTCTACTGCAAAGGTGCATTTTAAAGGATTAAGTTGCATGCCCTGCCTTCTTATAGTGTCGAATACTTGGGTGAGGTCAGATAGTAATGTCTCTTCACTTTGTGTCTTTACTAACATGTCGTCCACATAGACTTCCATGATTTTTCCGATGTGATCCGTAAAGACCTTATTCATTAATCTCTGATAAGTAGCTCCCGCGTTTTTAAGACCGAAAGGCATGACGATGTAGCAATAGTTTGCTTTTGGGGTTAAGAATGAAGTTTTTTCTTGGTCGGGTGGATACATTGGGATTTGATTGTATCCCGAATATGCGTCCATAAACGAGAGGTATTTATATCCGGATGAGGCATCTACCAGAGCGTCGATACTTGGGAGTGGATAAGGATCTTTTGGGTAGGCTTTTTTGAGATCAGTGTAGTCGGTGCACATTCGCCACTTCCCATTTGATTTTTTCACCAAGACGACGTTAGCTAAGCATAGTGGGTACTTGACTTCTGTTCCGAGGGTTACCTGAAACTGTAGGTCGATCTCAGACGAGATCTTCTATGCTGGTCAGAGATGATGTGTCCGGCTGGTGGGTGGTGGCTAGAGTTGTCGTGTCCGACTTGTGGGACTGGCTGCATTGCTGATCCTTCGTCACCGGAGGGTGGGGGTACCTGCAAGAGACTCCGATGCTTAAGTTAGCATGGGTATTAAACAGGTTTTTAGTAGAATCAGAGTATGAGTTATACCTGGGTGCTGCAGCGTAATTATAGAGGTGTGATAGTGACCTTTTTAGATAAGATAAGTTAGTTATCTTATTTCATCTTTGGGTGAGGTCAGCTTATCTTCAAGGGAAACACCCTTCTCTCTGTAGGCTTGGGCTGCCTTTGGATTGGGCTGTGTTCTTTCGTTTGGGCCTTCTTGGGCCTCTGTGGCGTTTTGTCCGAAGAGGTCGGTCGGCTTGTCGCTAAACATCCCGGGTCGGACAGCTTGACCCAGGGTATGAACAGTGCCCCTACTTGAGTTCGATCTTTCCGTGAGATCGTGCTTTTCAGAGATTCGATCTCTTTGGAAGTCGTGCTCAAGCATCTGTCTGGTTTGTTTCTTCATTGCTTTGCAATCTTTGCAGATTTTCTAGAGGTTTGGTACTTCATAGTCCAACCTCTTTCGAGTGGTAGTGTGGGTTTTCTACCCTTGCCTTCTGGATCACGTCTTGCTTTAAGTTTGTGTTGACAACCCTCTGCTTTGGCGAAGTTATCCCTGCGGCTTGATATCCGGACTTTTAGTGACTTGTCCAATGACTTTTTAGTTTTCTTTATATAGAACCTTTTTTAGTCTCGGATGACGTTTATAGCCCTGTTTGAGATTATGCCTTCTTTGAGTGGAGTTGTATCCCTTTTGGCTAAGCACATTTGAGCCTTAAGTTGTTTCCCAACATTTTGGCTTGTTCTTTTTTGAGATCGTACTTGCACCTCTTCTTTAGCTGACGTCGACCTGTATGACTTTGCCCCTGCTTGATTTCGGACCTTTCCGTGAGATCGTGCTTTCAGAGCTTCGATCTCTTTGAGGAAGTCGTGCTCAAGCATCCTGACTTTGGTCGATCTTGAGTAGTTTCTCCTTGTGCGAGTCTAGTATTGCCCTTTTTTTAGTTTGTTGGGAGGTCTTTTCAGCCTTCTTCCGACTTGTTTGTCTTCACTGCTCGGGCTTTTTAGTCATAATCCAACAACTTTTTAGGTAGTGTTCTGATGGGGAACCTTTTTATAGTTTGTTTGGAGGACCTTTTAGCTCCGTCTTGGAGGTCGTGCTTTTCGCTTTTTAAGTAGTGTCTTTTTTCAAGACTTCGTACTTTTCAGCGAAGCACTTCTGGTTTTGGTTTTTTGACCTTTCCTTGGCCTTTGTGAGATGTTTATAGAGTGTTGGTACTTTGCTGTCCAACCTCTTTTTTATTAGATCTTTTTTAGTCCGTCTTCTGTTTAGGCAGGATGACCTTTGGCTAACTTGTCCGACAACTTTTTAGTGTTCTTGGTAGAACCTTTTTAGTTGGTCTGAACAATTTTGATAGCCTTGTCATGGAGCCGTGGCTTTTTAGACAAAGCTGTGTCCCTTTTTTAGCGCACGCTTTTTTCGTTAGTCTGCCTTCTCTTGTCGATCCTTCTTTAGCTTTCGTTGGTCCGACTTCTCTTGTCGGTCCAAGCTGTAGCTTTTGTTGGTCTGACTTCTTCTTGTCGGTCCGAGCTGTAGCTTTTGTTGGTCCGACTTCTTCTTGTCGGTCCAACCTGTAACTTTCGTTGGTCTGACTTCTTCTTGTCGGTCTAAGCTGTAGCTTTCGTTGGTCTGACTTCTTTTTGTTGTTCGCTTCTAAGTTATTTCTAGTAATCCATTTTATTTGGACCTTGTCAGGTCTCTTTTTATGGATTGCTTTTTATAACTTTTTGTAGTTTTGTTGGGCCGACTTCATCATGTCGGTCCCTTCTAAGTTATTTCTAGTAATCCATTTTTAGTTGGACCTTTGTCAGGTCTCTTTTATGGATTACTTTTATAACTTTGTGATTTTGTTGGGCCGACTTTATCATGTCGGGCCCTTCGAAGTTATTTTAGTAATCCTCTTTTTTGGACCTTGTTCAGGTTTCTTTCAAGGATTACTTTTATAACTTTATGTTCTGGGCCGACTTCATCATGTCGGGCCCTTCTAAGTTATTTTTGTAATTCTCTTTCTTGGACCATGTTCAGGTCTCTTTCAGGGATTACTTTTATAACTTTTATGTTTTGGGCCGACTTCATCATGTCGGGCCCTTTTAAGTTATTTTTGTAATCCTCTTTCTTGGACCTTATTCAGGTCTCTTTCAGGGATTACTTCTATAACTTTTATGTTTTGGGCCGACTTCATCATGTCGGGCCCTTCTAAGCTATAGTAATCCTCTTTTATAGGGCTGGCCAGACCTCTTTTCAGGGATTTACTTATAACTTTGGTTATTGCGACTGGTCCGACTTCTTTACATCGGCTAGTCTTTAAGTTATTATTTAGCAACCCATTTTTATTAAGACCTCGTCAGGTCCTTTCTATCGATCACTTTCGATAACTTCTTGCATCATTCTGTTTTCATCTTTACCGATTTTGTAGAAATTGGGTTTGATCCCCGTTTGGTCAACCTTTTGATGAATTCGGTTTTCATCTTTATTGGTCTTTATCGTGATCGAGCAGTGTTCCGAGGGTTACCTAAAACTGTAGGCCGATCTCGGATGAGATCTTCTGTGTTGGTCGGAGATGACATGTCCGGCTGGCTGATGACGGCCGGAGCTGTTGTGTCCGACTTGTTGGACTGGCTTCACTTCTGATCCGTAATTACCGGAGGGTGGGGGGTACCTGCAAGAGACTCCGATGCTTAGGTTAGCACGGGTGTGAACAGTGCCCCTGCTTGAGCTCGGTCTTCTTTTTTGAGGTCGAGTCCTTGACTTTGGTCCTTCTCTAGTAAAGCCGAACTCAAGCATTTAGTCGATTCCTTCCTTTGTAGAACCTTTTTGAATGTGGAAGATTTTTCTTCTAAAAGCGCGCGCTCGTGTATTAGCGCTTTGTTCTTGGGAACGTGCCAGGGTTTAATACCTTTATTAATTGGTATTAATTGCCCCGTTTTCTTTGGCTTTATTTTGAATTTCTGCATTCAGAAAACGGTTTTTCTCCTTCATCTTTCTTTGTAACTTCTCCCTTCATTCTCTCGCCTTCTGCTTTTCGCCTACATTTTGCCTTTGCAGCGTCATTCAGCGATCCGGCGATTCTGTTTTTCCCTCTTCAACCCTTCTGAAGCTCTGCTTTTTTCCAGGTTGGTTCCATTTGCCATTTCTTCTCGTCTTTGTTGCTTTGTCTTTAATTTTGTGGTGAAGTTTTGATTTTGCTTGGAGAAAGTTTGGATCTTTCTTTCTTGTCGCGCCTGTTTGTAATGTGCGTTTCTGAAAGTTTCTTCGTCCTTTGCATGAACCTTTTCGCCGGCTTTGCATGTTCTACCATCGCTTCTGATACCCAGAAAAAATGTGTCTTTACTTACTTAATCGAAGATTGCTCCTTGGTTTTTTGCCCTGTTTGATAGCTTTCCCTATTTGCTGCGATATTTGTTTTGGTTTTTGTTTGATTCTGAGAAAAGGTTGCGCCTTTGACGATTTCCGCTTGGCGTGTTTGATGCTTTTTGCTGATAGACTGTAAAAAGATAGTGACATTTTGTGTTCTGACTTCCTTTTCCAAAATGTCTGTTATTTGAAATCTTTTCTTGTTTGAGGGATGCTGGAACGTAAGCTGTGGATTTTTCCTGAAACCTTGCTTTGTTACTGCCTCCAAAGGATGCCCCAGGACTTTGGTTTGAGTCTTGGGGTTTTCCTTTATTTGTTCTTCTGTATATTAGTTGAGTTATTTTGCCCCTCGTCCGAGATGTTTTTTAGTAATCCCATCTTTTTTTCTTATTGTAGGATTAGTTGGCCTCATGTCTTCTCGCAATAACATTGTAGAGATGTCTTCTAAAGTTCCCGAGGGGATGTCTGATTGGCTGGACTCTCTTGTCTTGATGTGTGTCTGTGGTGGACGCTGATTTTTGTGTAGAGCTGAGAAAACGTCATAGGATTTGTGGTAGCAGTGCCCGGGAGAGGGATTATGAGCTTGTAGTGCCCGACTCTGATGAGAGGGTTTGTTTTCCTACTTTGGTCGAGGGGGAGCGTCCCTTTTTCTACGCCTATGAATATTTCTTCAGCCAGTTGGACATTGCCTTTCCTTTTACTGCTTTTGAGACCGATTTGTTGTGGTCTTGTAATATTGCCCCATCTCAGCTTCATCAGAATTCCTGGGGTTTCATCAAGATTTTTCAGCTGCTTTGCCAAGAGTTAGGCATAACACCTTCTCAGACTCTTTTCCTCTATCTTTTTGTTTCTGCCAAGCCCCGAGGGTCTTCCAAAAAGAAAGCTTCCTGGATTTCTTTCAGGTCGGCCCAGGGGCATAAAATTTTTGCCATGTATGATGAGTCTTTTAAATATTTTAAGAATTATTTATTCCGAGTCCGTGCTGTTGAGGGGACCCGCCCCTTTTTTCTTGATGAAAATGATGAGCCTGCATTTCCTCTAGAATGGCAAAAGAATGTGAGAGTGTCTCGCTATACATGGGAGATGCTTGACGAGGTTGAACGAGCTTTTGTAGTTGTTCTTGAAGATTTATGGGGGAAACCACCCCTTCTTGATACAAAAAAGTTTTTGAGTGATCCGTCTTTGATTCGAACTGCTTTGGGTAATGTCCGACTTGTTTCTATACTTGTTTCTTAGTTTTGCTTCTTCTGAATTGTAACTCATCACTGTGGTCGATTCTGTATTTTCAAAGATGTCGAAAAACAATGATTCCATGAAGGCCTACAAAAAGGAAAAGAAGGCTGCTGCTGCTCAAAATATTTCGGCCAAGGTGGCGGGAGAGGGATCTTCTCAAGTTCTAATGAAGCCGCCCACGCCGAATTCTCCTGGGCCGAAGAGGGTGATCCCCATTCCTCGAGTTCGTCTGGCTGACCCTCCATAGACTTCTGTCGCTACTTCTGGTGCTCCTCCCAACAAAAAACAAAAAATGATTGAGCCTTTCAACCTTTACGCTCCTGACTTTGATGCGGTGGAGTTTGTTGACCAACAGATCGGTCCTTATGGTGTCGTCCCTACTGACGATGCCTCTCTCCTTCGCCATTTGGACTTCATAACTCGGAGTAGCATCAAGATGGCCCATATGGGGGCTGCCCTGTATCGGATTGCTCAAAATCTTCCTCTTCATGCCACCAAAGCTTTCATGGAGGAGGCCAAACAAGAGTTTGATCGGATGAAGGGCTTGAAGGAGGAGCTTGAGGTGAAAGTAGCTAAACTGGAGAAGGATCTGGAGAACGAGAAGGCTAGCTCTCTTTCCCTGGCAGCCTCTGTGAGGTTGGCCGAGGACACTGCGTTGAGGCATAAGGACAGTTACGTCACATCTTATCGGGAGGTAATACATCTGAGGAAGGAGTTGGAGTCTGCCCGAGTTAACTACTCCGAGCTCCAAGGTCATCTTGTCGGTAGCGTAAATGCTGCTTATGATAATTTAAAGGAGCAGGTTCAAGTTCTTGCTCCTGAGGTTGACCTTACTCTCTTCAGTTTGGACAACGTTGTAAGGGATGGTAAGATTATCCCGGACGACCAGGATGATGATGACGTCGGGCCTCCCCCTGTACCTGCTACTAAAGTGTCGACTTCTATAGCTCCTCCTGCTGGGATCGTTCGTCCAGACTTGGATCCTGATTGTCAAATTCTGAATAGGGACGACGGTACAGTGGATGCAGTGCCTCTCCAGGCTCGTCCTCCTTCACCTCAGACTGATGCTGTCGAGAAGACTTCTGATCTTAGCTGAATTTTCTTGGATATTTGTGTAGATAGCCCGACCTGTGGGCTTTTAAAACTCTTTATTTTGTAGTCTTTTATGCTGACTGTTGATACTCCTTTTGGTTGCTTGTTTAGCAACTTTTGATTTGAAAAAACAACAAGTAGCTTTCAAGCTTTTTGGGTCTGACCCTGAAGCTTGTTATAATATTATATATTATGCTTGTTTGCACTTGTCTTGACGCCTTTTTGGGTTTTGAGAGTGTTAGAGCCTTGCTGCTTGGCCTCTTCGGATTGCTCTGTACTTATTGCTTGTAGCTTGGATCCTTTGAGGTTGTGGATATTGTGGGTCCAACTTGTATTTCGGTTTTCTCGCTTTTATTTGTATTTATTACTACGTAACCGATTTCGTCACGTTGGTCCGCTTTCCAGTTATTTTTGTAATCCTCTTTCTTGGACCCTTATCAGGTCTCTTCCAGGGACTACTTTTATAACTTGTTTTTTTTTTTATGGAGACCGACTTCGTCAGGTCGATCTCTTCTAAGTTATTTTGTAATCCTCTTTCTTGGACCTTTGTCAGGTCTCTTTCAGGGATTACTTTTATAACTTGTTTTTTTTTGTAGGAGACCGACTTCGTCAGGTCGATTTCTTCTAAGTTATTTTGTAATCCTCTTTCTTGGACCTTTGTCAGGTCTCTTTCAGGGATTACTTTTATAACTTGTTTGTAGGAGGTCGACTTCTTTACGTCGTCCTCTTCTAAGTTATTTTTTGTAATCCTCTTTCTTGGACCTTTGTCAGGTCTCTTTCAGTGATTACTTTTATAACTTGTTTGTAGGAGGTCGACTTCTTTACGTCGTCCTCTTCTAAGTTATTTTTTGTAATCTTCTTTCTTGGACCTTTGTCAGGTCTCTTTCAGGTATTACTTTTATAACTTGTTTTTTGTAGGAGACCGACTTCTTTATGTCGATCTCTTCTAAGTTATAGCAATTCCTCTTTTATAGGGTTAGCCAGACCTCTTTCTAGGGATTTGCTGATAACTTGGGTTGACTTGGTCCGACTTCTCAACGTCGGCCAGTCTTTAAGTTATTATTTAGCAATCCATAAGACCTCGTCAGGTTCTTTTTTCGGATCACTTTCGATAACTTCTTGCATTATTCTGTGTTCATCTTTGCCAATTTGTAGAAGGTGGTTTCTGTCTTTCTTTGGGTCGACCTTTAGATGAGTCGCGTTTTCATCTTTATTGGTCTTTTATCGTGATCGTACAGTGAATCTATTTTTCACTTTCTGCCGATCTGTTGCTTTATAATCGGACGATGAATGCTTTAGATTAATGCGTCTTGAGAATTTTTAGCATATCTAAAGTATATTTTATTCAAAAGAAAGTGAAAATATATACATGGTGGGGTTTTTCATCCTTTTAAGTCGGATAATATCTGGATCTCAACTTGGTGCCTCATTAAAAAACTTTTTCAGGAAAAAGAGTGCATCCTATGATGAGATCTTTTACCTTCTCTAGCTATAGTACCTTCTTAGGTTGCAGGCGTGCCACGATCTGGGAAGCTCTTGTCCTTCGAGTTCGGACAGTCTGTAGTAGCCCTTCCCGAGTACTTCTATGACTCGGTAGGGTCCTTTCCAGTTTGCTGCCAACTTTCCTTCTCCGGGTCGAGTTGTTCCAATATCATTTCGGATTAGGATGAGATCATTCTCCACAAAACCTCTTGGCACTACCTTTTGATTATATCTTGAAGCCATTCGGCGCTTTAGCGCTTCTTCCCTGATCCGAGCTCTTTCTTGGATTTCCGGAAGTAGGTCAAGTTCTTCTCTTTGAAGTTGGGAGTTGGCTTCTTTATTGTAGTGGACTACTCTAGGCG
The DNA here is from genome assembly GCF_003086295.3 of Arachis hypogaea. Lineage (NCBI taxonomy): Eukaryota > Viridiplantae > Streptophyta > Magnoliopsida > Fabales > Fabaceae > Arachis > Arachis hypogaea. The sequence goes on from NC_092055.1 coordinate 103,772,363, forward strand.
ACCCTTCCTCAACCTCTACTGGGATTATTGCCTCCACTCCGTACGCTAATCGGAACGGTGATTCGTTTATGGTGGAATGTGGCGTAGTTCGATATGCCCATAAGACCTGTGGAAGTTCTTCAGCCCAAGCTCCCTTCGCATCTTGCAGTCTCCGTTTCAACCCAGCCAATATGACTTTGTTGGCAGCTTCGGCTTGCCCATTGGCTCGAGGATGTTCGACGGAGGTGAACTGGTGCTTTATGTTCAAGTCGGCTACTAATTTCCTGAAGCTTGCATCTGTGAATTGAGTGCCATTGTCTGTGGTGATGGAGTATGGAACCCCGAACCTCGTGACAATGTTCCTATATAGGAATTTCCGGCTTCTTTGAGCAGTGGCATTGGCTAGGGGCTCTGCCTCGATCCACTTTGTGAAATAGTCTACTCCGACTATGAGGAATTTGAGTTGTCCTGATCCTTGGGGAAAGGGTCCGAGAAGATCGAGTTCCCATTTTGCAAATGGCCAAGGTGAAGTTACGCTGATGAGCTCTTCTGGCGGGGCAATGTGAAAGTTGGCATGTTTCTGGCATGGGGGACATGTCTTTACAAATTTTGTAGCTTCCTTTTGTAGAGTTGGCCAGTAAAATCCTGCCCGAAGTACCTTTTTAGTGAGAGCTTGTGCCCCGAGATGATTGCCACAAATGCCGCTGTGTACTTCTTCTAAAACTTCCCTTGTGTTAGAGGTCGGCACACATTTTAACAATGGTATTGAAATCCCTCTTTTGTATAGGGTGTTGTTTATGATGGTGTAGTACTGAGCCTCCTATTTTAACCTCTTTGCTTCCTTCTCATTTGTGGGGAGTGTTTCTTTTTTAAGGTAATTAATTATGGGGGTCATCCATCCTTGATCTTGACTTGTTATAGCTAGGACTTTTTCTGCTTCCGAAATTGACGGGTTCTGTAGCATTTCCTAGATGAGGCTTCTATTGTTGCCCCCTGGTTTGGTGCTGGCTAGCTTTGAGAATGCATCAGCTCGGGCATTTTGTTCACGGGGTATGTGGCAGATCTTATATTCTCCGAGTTGTCCGAGCTGTTCCTTGGTTATATTCAAATACTTTTTCATGGTGGGATCTTTGGCTTGGTAATTCCCTGTTATCTGTGAGGTGACTACTTTTGAGTCGCTGAAGATGTTGAGTTTTTGAGCTCCAACTTCCTTAGCCAGCTTCAAACCAGCTAGTAACGCTTCATATTCTGCCTGGTTGTTTGAGGCCGGAAACCCAAATTTGAGGGAAAGCTCAACTTGGGTTCCTTGGTTGCTTTCTATTATCACACCTGCACCGCTTCTAGTCTTATTTGAAGACCCGTCTACGTAGAGATTCCATTCTGTGGGGGGTTTTTGGGGTATCTGTGAATTCTGAAATGAAGTCGACCAAGTATTGTGATTTAATGGCTGTCTGAGCTTCATATTGGAGGTCGAACTCGGATAACTCGACTGCCCATTGTAAAATTCTGCCTGCTAGATCTGTTTTCTGTAGTATCCCTTTTATGGGCTGGTCGGTCCAGACCTTAATGGTGTGAGCCTGGAAGTACGGGCGTAGTCGTCGAGATGTCAGTATGAGAGCATAGGCAAACTTTTCTATTTTTTGGTAGTTCAGCTCGGATACCTGTAGCACTTTACTAATGAAGTATACAGGTTGTTGCCCTTTGTTGTCCTCTCGAACTAGGGCTGAGGCTACTGCCCGACTTCCTACCGCAAGGTACAATACGAGTGGTTCTTCCTTTCGTGGTCGAGTTAGGATAGGTGGTCGTCCCAGGAAACTTTTGAAATCCTGGAAGGCTTGCTCACATTCCATTGTCCATTCGAAGTTCTTTCCTTTCCTTAGAGTGGCATAAAAAGGAAGGGATCTTATCGCTGATCCCGCTAGGAACCTAGACAAGGCTGCCAACCTCCCGTTGAGTTGTTGTACTTCTCTGACACAAGTTGGGCTTTTCATGTTGAGTATGGCCTGGCATTTATCCAGATTTGCCTCAATTCCTCTTTGTGTGAGCATGAAACCCAAGAACTTGCCTGCTTCTACTGCAAAAGTACATTTTACGGGATTGAGGCGCATGTTATGCTTCCTTATAGTGTCAAACACTTGGGCCAGGTCGGACAATAATGTCTCTTCACTTTGTGTCTTTATTAACATGTCATCCACGTAGACCTCCATGATCTTTCCGATATGATCTGAAAAGACTTAATTCATTAGCCTTTGATACGTAGCTCCCACAATTTTGAGACTGAAAGGCATTACAATGTAGTAGTAGTTTCCTTTTGGCATCAAAAACGAGGTCTTTTCTTGATCTGGTGGATATATGGGAATTTGGTTGTATCCGGAATATGCATCCATAAACGAGAGGTATCTATATCCGGATGAAGCATCTACCAGGGCGTCGATACTTGGGAGTGGGTAAGGATCTTTTGGGCAGGCTTTGTTGAGGTCGATGTAGTCGGTGCACATTCGCCATTTTCCATTTGATTTTTTCACCAAGACGTCGTTAGCTAGCCATAGTAGGTACTTGAATTTTCTTATGAATCTTGCCTCCAGTAGTGCTTGTACCTGTTCTTCCACAGCTTGGGATCGTTCTGGCCCAAGTTTTCTTCGTCTCTGCTGTACCGGCCGAGATCCTGGATAGACCACCAACTTGTGACTCATTAGCTTGGGGTCTATGCCTGGCATGTCTGCAGCTTTTCATGTGAAGAGATCGACATTATCTCGTAAGAACCGTACTAGTAATTCTCTTGCGTCTCCCTTCAAGATCGTGCCGATATTAGTTGTTTTGTCCGAGGTATCCCCGATCTGAACTTTCTCTATTTCTCCTTCGGGTTGTGGAAGGAGTTCTTCACGTCTCTGAACACCACCGAGCTCAATTGTATAGAACTCTTCTCCTTTGCCTCTGAGGTTTAGACTTTCGTTATAACAGTGGCGTGCCATCTTTTGATCTGCTTTTATTGTAGCTATCCCTTCTGTAGTTGGAAATTTCATGCATAGATGTGGAGTTGAGACTATTGCGCCGAGTTGATTTAGTATTGTCCGACCTATTAGGGCATTGTAGGCTGAACTCACATCGACCACGATGTAGTCTATCTTGAGTGTTCTGGATTGGTTCCCTTTTCCGAAGGTTGTATGTAGTGGCACGTATCCCAGCGATTGTACTATGGTATCTCCCAGTCCGAACAGGCTGTTAGGGTATGCTCTAAGTTCCTTTTCTTCTAAGCCGAGCTTGTCGAAGGCAGTTTTGAATAAGATGTCGGCGGAGCTCCCTTGGTCTATTAATGTGCGGTGGAGATTGGCGTTTGCCAGTATGATGGTGATGACCATGGGGTCGTCATTTCCTGAGATGATACCGGATGCATCCTCTTTGGTGAATGTAATTGCAGGGATGTTGGGAGCTTCCTCTTTTTCTTCAACATGATATACTTCTTTGAGGTATCTTTTACGGGATGATTTGGAGATTCCTCCTCCTGCAAATCCTCCGTATATCATATGGACATGTCTTTCTGGCGTACGAGGTGATCGCTCGATTCGTCCGACATCTTCATCCCTTCTTCTCTTTCTTTGATCATCATCTCGGGTGGCCAGAAATCGATCTAGTTTTCCTTCTCTTACTAATTTTTCTATGATGTTTTTTAAGTCGAAGCATTCGTTGGTGGAATGTCCTCGGACTCGGTGATATTCGCAGTATTTATTCCGATTTCCTCCTCCTCTTTTACCTTTGAGTGGTCGGGCTGGGGGTATCTTTTCCGTATGGCAGACTTCTTTGTAGACATCTACCAGGGATACCCTAAGAGGGGTGTAATTATGATATTTTTTAATTTTCTCCCCTTGTCGATCTTCCTTCTTTTTGGATTCTTTATCTTTGTCTCGGTAGGAGAATCCGGATTTTGAGGTTTCTCCCAACTGAGAGTTTTCTTCCATGTTGATATATTTTTCCGCTCGCTCCTGCACCTCATCCAGAGACGTGGGATATTTCTTTGATATAGATTGGCTGAAAAGTCCCTCTCGTAGGCCATTGATGAGGCCCATGATGGTGGCCTCTGTTGGCAAGTTTTGTATGTCTAGGCATGTTTTGTTGAACCTCTCCATGTAGTTGCGAAGACTTTCCCTCTCCTTGCTTGATTCCTAGTAGACTGGGGGCGTGCTTGGCCTTGTCTTTTTGGATGGAGAATCTGGCCAGGAATTTTTTAGCTAGGTCGTCAAAGCTTGAGATGGACTTAGGAGGTAAGTTGTCGAACCATCTACTTGCTGTCTTCGTGAGGGTCGTTGGAAAAGCTTTGCAGTGAACTACGTCCGAGGCATCGGTGAGGTACATTCTGCTTCTGAAGTTGCTGAGGTGATGGTTGGGATCTGTAGTGCCATCATACAGAGTCATATCCGGGAGTTTGAAGTCCTTAGGAATTTCGGTTTTCATGATTTTCCTAGCGAATAGATCTTGATCTTTGCGTGAATTATCCTCAGGGGTGGTCCGGGTAGCCTTTGCTTTGAGATCGGCTTCGAGTTGTAGGATTTTATCTTCTAGCTCTCGACGTCTCCTTACCTCTCTTTGTAGATCCTTGCCAACTTCTTGTTGATGCTGGCTTTCTTTTTCAAGTTGCTTTAGACGATCTTGAAGCGCTTCTATTACTCCCGGATCTGATGAGTTTTTGTCTCCGTTAGATTCCGGAGTATCTTTTGGTGTAGCGTCCGCGTTTTTGTGCGGCGTTCTGTCCTCTAGGTCTAAATCATGGTCGTTGTCATGGTCGTCTGCCATAATGATGGGATGACTTCCAGGTCCCCAGCAACGGCGCCAATGTTCCGAGGGTTACCTAAAATTGTAGGCCGATCTTGGATGAGATCTTCTGTGTTGGTCAGAGATGACGTGTCCGGCTGGCTGATGACGGCCGGAGCTGTTGTGTCTGACTTGTTGGACTGGCTTCACTTCTGATCCGTAATCACCGGAGGGTGGGGGTACCTGTAAGAGACTTCGATGCTTAAGTTAGCACGGGTATTAAGCAGGTTTATTGTAGAATCAGAGTATGAGTTATACCTGGGTGCTCCAGTGTATTTATAATGGTGTGGAGTGACCTTTTTAGATAAGATAAGTTAGTTATCTTATCTTATCTTTATCTTTGAGTTGAGGTCAGCTTATCTTCAAGGGAACCGCCCTTATCTCTGTAGGCTCGGACGGCCTTTGGACTTGGGTCGTGTTCCCCTATTTGGGCCCTTTATTGGGCTTTCCTGTCGATTTGGCCGACTTCTTTGAGAAGAGGTCGGATAGCCTGACCTGAAGAGGTCGGTCGCTTTGTCACTGAATATCTCGGGTCGAATAGCTCGGCCCAGGGTGTGAACAAGCAGTGAATTTGATTTTCACTTTTTGCCGGTCTGTAGCTTTATAATCGAGCGATGAATTCTGCTTTCACTATTTTGCCAACCTTGTCAAAATCGGGCGATGAATTCTGGTTTCATTTTTGTCGACTTTTATCGTGATCGGGCGGTGAATTTGGTTTTCACCCCGCCGACCTTGTCGTGATCAGGCAGTGAAATTTTGCACTTAGATTAATGCGTCTTGGTAGAGTAGTGAATTTGGTTTTGACTTTGTCGACCTTTGTCGAAATCAAACGATGAATTCGGTTTTCATCGTGGTCGGGCGGTGAAGTTGGTTTTCACCTTGCCGACTTGTCACTTTGTAATCGGACGATGAATTTGGTTTTCATCTTGCCGACTTTGTCATGATCGGGCGGTGAATTTGGTTTTCACCTTGCCGACCTACTGTAATCGGGCGTCTTGGTAGGAAACTTTTTAGGGAATCTGCAATCTTTTAAACAATAAAATGAAGATAAGAGTGTGTATATGTTAGTACTTACCCTTCTAGGTCGGGCAATCTCTTAGATCTTGGCCTGGCGCCCTTCTTAGATTGCAGGCATGCCATGACCTTGGTAGCTCTCGCCCCTCGAGGTCGGACACTTTGTATCTTGAGGCCATTCGATGTTTTAATGCCTCTTCCTTGATCCGATCTCTTTCTCGAATTTCTGGAAGTAGGTCGAGTTCTTCCTTTTGAAGTTGGGAGTTGGCCTCTTCACTGTAGTGGATCACTCTGGGCGATCCTTCTTCGACCTCCACCGGGATCATTGCCTCCATTCCGTAAGCTAATCGGAAAGGTGATTCCTTTGTGATGGAGTGTGGAGTTATCCGATGTGCCCATAGGTCGTGTGGGAGCTCTTCTGGTGGGGCTATAGGGAAGTTGGCATGCTTTTGATGTAAAGCTTTGACTTTGTATTTGGGTTTTTGCTCTGAAGAACTTTGGTTCTTTCTGTAAAAAGTTTGCGTCTTTGATCATTTTTTATGACTTTTATTTTATCGTTCGCCTTTGAGAAGAATGTGGGCTTTGCTTAGGGTTTTGTTGCTGTTCCTGTTTTTCATCGTTGCCTGACTCCTTTTGTACAAAAGTTCTAGCTTTTGTTTTGACCCTTTGTTTGAGAGGTGTTCAGACTGTTTAGGTATAGATTGTCGACTTCTCTTCTCCGTGTTCTTGTCCTGTTGTTGCCTCCAAAGGATGCCCCTGGACCTTTTGTGTGGGTCCTGGGGTTTTCCTTTTGTTGTTTGTGCTGTCTGAATCCTACTAGCCGAGTTGTTTTGTCTTTTGTCCAAGATATTTTTTAGTAATCCGATCTTCTTTTCTTGTTTGTAGGACTAGTTGGTCATGTCTTCTCGCAAAAATATTGTTGAGGCGTCTTCTAAGGTTCCCGAGGGGATGTCTGATTGGTTGGACTCCCTGGTGTTGCTGTGTGTTTCTTTAGCCAATTCTGAATTTTGCGTAGAGCTTAGAAAACATCACCGTCTCTGCAAGAGTAAAGATCAAGAGAGGAATTATGAATTGGTGGCACCTGACTCCGAGGAGAGGGTTTGCTTTCCTGTCCCAACCCAAGGGGAGCGCCCTTTTCTTTTATGCTTATGACTATTTTTTCAGCCAGTTGGACATCACTTTTCCCTTTACCTCCTTTGAGACCGATTTGTTATGGTCGTGTAATGTAGCTCCGTCCCAGCTTCACCCGAACTCCTGGGATTTTATTAAGATTTTTCAGCTTCTTTTCCAAGAATTGGATGTTACCCCTTCTCAAACTCTTTTCCTTTATTTGTTTGTTTTAACTAAGCCCGGGATTTCTTCAAAAAAGAAAGCCTCGTGGGTTTCTTTTAGATCTGCACAAGGACATAAGGTTTTTACCATGTATGACGAGTCCTTCAGGGACTTCAAGAATTATTTCTTCAAGATTCGAGCTATTGAGGGAGCTCGCCCCTTTTTTCTAGAAGCGAATGATGAGCCATCCTTCCCTCTATATTGGCAGCAGAATGTAGTAGTATCCCGATATACATGGGAAATGCTCGACGAGATTGAGCAGGCTTTTGTAACTATTTTGGAGGTCCTTTGGGGGGAACCTCTTCATCTAGATACTAAAAAAACCATTGGGGGACCCCTCCCTTGTTCAAACTGCACTGGGTATTACTTGATATATATTGCTTCTTGTTTTTACTTTGCTTTTCTCTTTTTTCCTGGTTTGTAAAACTACTGGTTTCTAATTTACAGAGATAGCCAAGAATAATGACTCGATGAAAGCTTTCAAGAAGGCGAGAAAGGCTGCTGCCGCTCAGAACATCTCGACCAAAACGGATGGGAAGGATCTTCACAGGTGACATCGAAATCGTCCGTGCTGAGCTCTCCTGGCCTGAGGAGAATGATCCCTACTCCTCGAGTTCGTGTAGTGGATCCTCCACCGTCTTCTGCTGCTGTTGCATCTTCTCCTCCGATCGTTCCACCTTCTAAAAGACCTCGAACTGTTAAACCCTTCAATCTGGATGCCCCTGACTTCGATGTTGTTGCGTTTGTCGACCAACAGATCGGTCCTTATGGTGCCCTCCCTATGGATGATGTGTCACTCCTTCACCATTTAGACTTTATAACTCGGAGTAGTGTCAAGATGGCACATATGGGGGCGGCCTTATATCGGACTGCCCAAGATCTTCCTCTTCATGCTACGAAGGCCTTCATGGAGGAGGCTAAATTAGAGTTTGATCGGATGAAAGGTTTGAAGGAGGAGCTCGAGGTGAAGGTGACCAAGCTGGAGAAAGAGTTCGAGGGTGAGAAGGCTAGTTCTATTGCCTTGGCGGCTTCTGTAAAGTTTGCTGAAGACACGGCTTTGAGGCACAAGGATAGCTATGTTACGGCCTACAGGGAGGTGATGCGTCTTAGGGAGGAGTCGAAGTCTACCCGGGTTGATTATGCCGACCTCCAGGGTCATCTTGTAGGCAGCATAAATGCTGCTTATGAGAACCTGAAGGAGCAGGTTCAAGTTCTTGCACCTGAGGCCAACCTTACTCTCTTCAGCCTGGACAATGTTGTAAAGGATGGCAAAATTGTTCCTGATGACCCTGATGATGACGATGTTAAACCCCTTCCTGTGCCGGTCGCCAAAGCCACTGTCGGGCCGACTTCTTCAGCTCCTCCCGCTGGGGTTAGTCATCCCGAACCAGAGCCTGATTGCTAGATATTAAATCGGGATGACGGGACAGTGGATGCAGTATCCCTTCAGACTCGCCCTCTTTCACCCCGTGCTGCGAAGACTTTGGATCCTCAATGAATTTTTTAGATGTTTGTGTGAATAGCTGATGGGAAAATTTATGGAAAAACGAATTTCCAAAACACCCAAATCTCACCGGCAAGTATACCGGGTCGCATCAAGTAGTAAAACTCACGTGAGTGAGGTCGATCCCACAGGGATTGATGGATCAAGCAACTTTAGTGGGTGATTAGTTTAGTCAAGCTAACATTGAAGTGAATTGTGTGAAATTGTAGCCAACAGAAAGTAAATGACAATGAATTTAAAGTTGCAGAATGTAAATTGGCAAGTAACTTAAAGAGCAAGAAAGGTAAATTGCAAGAATCTTAAATTACAAGAAAAGTAAATTGCATTAAATGTAAAGGGGAGTGGGTGCAGGGAAATTAAAGAAAGCAATAGATTAAGCAACTAGAAATTTAAATTGCAGAAAATATAAAAGGAACTGGGTGATGGGAGCAATGTAAACAGAGAAGCAAAATTTCAGTGAATAAGAACTTAAAGCACTTGCAAGAAATGTAAATTGGAGGCAATGCAACAGAAAGTAAAAATGCTTGAAAGATTAAAAACAGAAAATGACTGATGCTAAATTACAGCAATTAAAAGGATGTTGAAGATCTCAGGGGTGGAGGAGACTAGAAAACAAGTCTAGACCTCAAGTCCTTCCTTGATCCAACAGGAGAAAAGTTGCAGAGAATTAAAAGAGAGATTTCGGAAGAAGTAAAGAGACGTCGCAGATGGAGAATGAAAACAGAATTCCTTCCAATCTCAATCTAAAATTTCAAAACAGAAAAGAAAACTCAGAAAGAAAGCAAAATGAAAACTAAAGAGTGCACCCCTCCCTATTGGAGCTAGCCTCTTTTCTAATCGAGCTCTCCTCCTAAAATGAAAATGATGCCTTTTTATAAGCTTTTACAAACATGACAAATGAAAATCAAATTGAAAACAAATTACAAAGAAAATGAAATTCCTAATCAAATTGTTTCTTGTGCCTTTGAGTGATGTCAATTGGGCTTTTGCTCTTGATGGAATTGGGTTGACAAAAGCCTCTGTTGATTGCTCTTGGAGTTGGAGAGAAACCCACTTGTGAACCGGGCCATGAACCATTAAAGCTTGAGTCAAAGTTTGAGGCAAACTTTGACTCAAGCTTTTCATATCAGCTTGCCTCCTTTTGCTGTCATCCACGTTTGAGCCAAAGTTTGAGGTCAAACTTTGAGCCAAACGTGGATCCCTCTTGCACGCCTCTTGGGATGCTACTTTGTCTGAATCTTAAAGTTGCAAATTTCATACTCACTATAGACTATTATATATGGTTGGAAAGCTCTGAATGTCAGCTTTCTAACCCAATTGGAATCACCTTAATTGGACATCTACAACTCAAGTTATGCTCATTTGAAGAGGACAGGGTCGCTGGCTTTGGTGTGCAGCATTTGAGGCGACGTTTACCTCAAACGTGGACGAAAACGCCAGGTTATGGAAGCTCAAATGCATTGTCCACCCCATACTATTATATATTGTTGGAAAGCCCTGAATGTCTACTTTCCAATGCCATTGGAAGCGCATCATTTGGAGCTCCACAGCTCGAGTTATACTCCGTCGAAGGTGCAGAGGTCAGTTGGCCTCATTGCAGGTTGCCACCATGTTCGTTTATGCATATTTCGGGGCAGTTTTCTCCCTCAATTTTAGTGTCCACCATGCAGTGCCATATATTCTTTGATATCTCTCGATTCCTACTTTCCATTGCTTTTTGAATCATCTCATTTGGAGCTCTGTAGCTCAAGTTATTCTTGTTGGAAGTATACCCCTTCAGGTTGTTGTGGCGCCAACGTTTGACTCAAAGTTTGAGGTCAAACGTTGGCGCAAGCTTTTGCTCTCTCCAGGGTGTGTTTGTTATGGCGCCAATGTTTTCCTAAAAGCTTGAGGTCAAACGTTGGCGCAAGCTTTTGCTCCCTCCAGGGTGTAGTCAAGCTCCTCCAAAAGTTTGAGCTAAAGTTTGAGGCAAACTTTGGCTCAAGCATTTTGTCCTCTCTTGTTCTTTGCCATTCCTTCTTTCTTCAACCTTCTTCAAAGCTCTTTTCACCTATCATCAATCAATCAAAACATCAAAGCTATGCTCAAAATCATGAGATTGTTTCTCTTTCATAATATACGACAATTATAGCACAAAATCTCATGAAAATGCATTAATTTATCCATGGTTGATTGAATCAAAGGAAACATGAATTCCACCCAAATGGCTTACTTATTACATAAGAATGCATGAAACCAAGTAAAAAAACTAGTTAAAAAGCATAGGAAAACATGACATGGTGACATGTCATCAATAGCCCGATTTGTGGGCTTTTTGAACTCTTTATATTTTGTAAATGGTGGTCCTGACTGGTGCTACATTCCTAGTTGCTTGTTTAGCAACTTTATTTTGAAAAACAAAGTAATTTCCAAGCTCTTAGGGCTAGTTTTGGTAGCCTCTTGAGTTTGTTATTTTTATAACTTGTGTTTTTCGTAACATGTCTGTCTGCACTCGTCTTGGTACCTTTCTAGGTTTTGGGAGTGTTGGAATTTTCGTAGTCTGACCTCTTTGGATTGGCTTGATTCCTTTGTACCTTTGCCTGATGTTATTTCTAGTAATTTGTTTTGTTTGGACCTTGTTCAGGTCTCTATTAGGAATTACTTTGTATAACGCTAAGTTTTTTGAGAGGCCGATTTCGTCATGTCGGTTTCGTTCAAGTTGCTGTTAGTAACCCTTCTTTTTTGGACCTTGTTTTGGGTCTCCTTCAGGGATTACTTTTGCAACCTTGTGTTTTGGGACCGACTTTATCATGTCAGGCTCTTTTAAGTTATTTTTGTAATCCTCTTTCTTGGACCTTGTTCAGGTCTCTTTCAGGGATTACTTTTATAACTTTTATGTTTCGGGACGACTTCATCATGTCAGGCCCTTCTAAGTTATTTTTGTAATCCTCTTTCTTGGACCTTGTTCAGGTCTCTTTCAGGGATTACTTTTATAACTTTTATGTTTCGGGCCGACTTCATCATGTCGAGCCCTTCTAAGTTATTTTTGTAATCCTCTTTCTTTTTGGACTATTTAGCTTTATCCCGAGAGGAGTAGGTGAATCCAAATTTTGAGGTCTCTCCTAGTCGAGAGTTCTCCTCCATGTTGATGTACTTCTCTTCTCGTTCTTGAACCTCATTCAGAGACGTGGGGTGCTTTTTTGATATAGACTGGCAAAAACGTCCCTCTCGTCAGCTATTGATGAGGCCCATAATGGTGGTCTCTGTTGGTAGGCTTTGTATGTCGAGGCATGTTTTGTTGAATATTTCCATGTAGTTGCGAAGACTCTCCCGCTCTCCTTGCTTGATTCCTAATAAACTTGGGGCGTTCTTAGCCTTATCTTTTTGGATGGAGAATCTGGCCAGAAACTTCTTAGATAAGTCGTCGAAGTTTGAGATGGACCTAGGAGGTAGATTGTCGAACCATCTAATTGCTGTTTTTGTTAAAGTAGTCGGAAAGGCCTTGCAACGAACTGCGTGTGAGGCGTCAATGAGGTACATTCTACTTCTGAAGTTGCTGAGATGATGGCCGGGATCTGTAGTGACATCATACAGAGTCATGTCGGGAAGTTTGAAGTCTTTTGAGATTTTAGCCTTCATGATTTCTTTAGTGAATGGATTTTGGTCCTTGCGGGGGTCATTTTCGAGACCAGATCGAGTAGTCTTGGTTTTGAGATCGACTTCGAGTTTTAAAAGCTTGTCCTCTAACTCACGGCGTCGTCTAACTTCCCTACGTAGATCTCTCTCAGCTTCTCGTTGATGCTTCACCTCCTTTTCGAGTTTCTTCAAGCGATCTTGAAGTGCCTCCACTGCTCCCATATTTGGTGAATCATTATTTTTGTTAGGTTGAGGGGTATCTTTTGGTGTAGTGTCTGCGTTCTTGTGCAGCATTCTATCTTCTAGATCTGAATCATGATTGTTGTCATGGTCGTCCACCATGGTGGTGGGATGACTTCCAGGTTCCCCGGCAACGGCACCAATGTTCCGAGGGTTACCTGAAACTGTAGGTCGATCTCAGACGAGATCTACAATGCTGGTCGGAGATGATGTGTCCGGCTGATGGGTGGCGGCCGGAGCTGTCGTGTCCGACTTGTGGGACTAGCTGCACTGCTGATCCTTCATCACCGGAGGGTGGGGGGTACCTGCAAGAGACTCCGATGCTTAAGTTAGCATGGGTATTAAACAGGTTTTTAGTAGAATCAGAGTATGAGTTATACATGGGTGCTCCAGCGTATTTATAGAGGTGTGATAGTGACCGTTTTAGATAAGATAAGTTAGTTATCTTATCTTATCTTATCTTATCTTATCTTTGGGTGAGTGATAAACCACTATTTTATGGTTTATCTTGTGCTCAGTTGAGTGGATTTTATCAAGTCTTTACCCACTTATTCATAATATTTGTATGGTTTTATATTTTCTTCCTAATTTTATTCTATAATTGGAAACTTGCTTCCCAAGCCTTTTAATTACCAAAAATTAATTTTCCCTTATCACTATTAGATGCCTTGATATGTGTGTTAAGTATTTTCAGAGATTAGTGAGGCCAGCTTATCTTCAAGGGAACCGCCCTTCTCTCTGTAGGCTTGGGATGCCTTTGGATTGGGCTGTGTTCCTTCGTTTGGGCCTTCTTGTGCCTCTGTGGCGTTTTTTCCGAAGAGGTCGGTCGGCTTGTCGCTAAACATCCCGAGTCGGACAGCTTGACCCAGGGTATGAACAACTTCTCTTATGAATCCTGCCTCCAGTAGAGCTTGTACCTGCTCTTCCACAGCTTGGGATCGTTCGGGTCCGAGCTTTCTACGTCTTTGTTGTATTGGCCGAGATCATGGATAGACTGCTAGCTTGTGGCACATTAACACGAGGTCTATGCCTGGCATGTCTGCAGCCTTCCATGCAAAGAGGTCGATGTTATCTCGTAAGAACTGTATGAGTGATTCTTTTATGTCTCCCTTTAGGATTGTTCCAATATTGGTTGTTTTTTCCGGGATGTCTCTGATCTGGACTTTCTCTACTTCACCTTCAGGCTGTGGGCGGAGTTCTTCCCGTCTCTGAACTCCCCCGAGTTTGATTGTGTGGAACTCTTCTCCTCTGCCTCTGAGGTTTAGACTTTCGTTGTAGCAGCGGCACGCTGGCTTCTGGTCAGCTTTTATTGTAGCTATCCCTTCTGCAGTTGGGAAATTTCATGCATAAATATGGAGTTGAGACTATTGCGCCGAGTTGATTCAATGTTGTCCGACCTATTAAGGCATTGTACGCTGAACTCACGTCGACCACGATGTAGTCTATCTTGAGTGTTCTAGATTGGTTTCCTTTTCCGAAGGTAGTGTGTAGTGAGATGTATCCAAGTGGTTGAACTGGGATGTCTCCCAGTCTGAACAGACTGTTTGGATATGCTCTAAGTTCTTTTTCTTCCATGCCAAGCTTGTCGAAGGCAGTTTTGAACAAGATATCGGTGGAGCTCCCTTGGTCTATCAGTGTGTGGTGGAGATTTGCGCTTGCCAGTATAATAGTGATGACCATGGGATTATCGTGTCCTAAGATGATACCAGATGCGTCTTCTTTGGTAAAAGTGATTGCGGGGATATCGAGTGCTTCCTCTTTCCCCTCAACATGATATACTTCTTTGAGATATCTTTTGCGAGATGACTTGGAGATTCCTCCTCCCGCAAATCCTCTGTGTATCATGTGGACGTGTCTTTCTGGTGTACGAGGTGATCGCTCAGTTCGTCCGACATCTTCGTCCCTTCTTCTTTTTCCTTGCTCATCGTCTCGGGTGGCTAGGTATCGATCTAATTTTCCCTCTCTTACTAGTTTTTTATGACATTCTTTAAGTCAAAGTATTCGTTGGTGGAATGTCCGCGGAGTCTATGCTATTCGCAATATTCAGACCGATTTCCTCCTCCCTTTTTGCCTTTGAGTGGTCGAGTTGAGGGTATTTTTTTAGTATGGCAGACTTCTCTGTAAACATCCACAAGGGATACCCGAAGAGGAGTGTAATTGTGGTATTTTTTGATTTTTTCCCCATGTCGATCTTCTTTCTTTTTGGACTCTTTATCCTTATCCCGAGAGGAGTAGGTGAATCCGGATTTTGAGGTCTCTTCTAGTCGAGAGTTCTCCTCCATGTTGATGTACTTCTCTGCTCGTTCTTAAACCTCATTTAGAGACGTGGGGTACTTTTTTGATATAGACTGGCTAAAAGGTCCCTCTCGCAAGCCATTGATGAGGCCCATAATGGCGGCCTCTGTTGGTAGGCTTTGTATGTTGAGGCATGTTTTGTTGAATCTTTCCATCTAGTTGCAAAGACTCTCCCGCTCTCCTTGCTTGATTCCTAATAAACTTGGGGCGTGCTTAGCCTTATCTTTTTGAATGGATAATCTGGCCAGAAACTTCTTGGCTAAGTCGTCGAAGTTTGATATGGACCTAGGAGGTAGATTGTCGAACCATCTAATTGCTGTTTTTGTTAAAGTAGTCGGAAAGGCCTTGCAGCGAACTGCGTCTAAGGCGTCAATAAGGTACATTCTACTTCTGAAGTTGCTGAGATGATGGCCGAGATCTGTAGTGCCATCATACAGAGTCATGTCGAGAAGTTTGAAGTCTTTTGGGATTTTAGCCTTCATGATTTCTTTAGTGAATGGATCTTGGTTCTTGCGGGGGTCGTTTTCGTGACCAGATCAAGTAGTCTTGGTTTTGAGATCGGCTTTAAGTTTTAAAAGCTTGTCCTCTAACTCACGGCGTCGTCTAACTTCCCTACGTAGATCTCTCTCAGCTTCTCGTTGATGCTCCACCTCCTTTTCGAGTTGCTTCAAGCGATCTTGAAATGACTCCACTGCTCCCATACTTGGTGAATCATTGTTTTTGTTAGGTTAAAGGGTATCTTTTGGTGTAGTGTCTGCGTTCTTGTGCGGCGTTCTATCTTCTAGATCTGAATCATGATTGTTGTCATGGTCGTCCGCCATGGTGGTGGGATGACTTTCAGGTTCCCCGGCAACAGCGCCAATGTTCTGAGGGTTACCTGAAACTGTAGGTCGATCTCAGACGAGATCTTCTATGCTGGTCGGACATGACGTGTCCGGCTGGTGGGTGGCGGCCGGAGCTGTCGTGTCCGACTTGTGGGACTGGCTGCACTGCTGATCCTTCATCACCGGAGGGTGGGGGCACCTGCAAGAGACTCCGATGCTTAAGTTAGCATGGGTATTAAACAGGTTTTTAGTAGAATCAGAGTATGAGTTATACTTGGGTGCTCCAGTGTATTTATAATAGCGTGGGCGGACCTTCTTAGATAAGATAAGTTAGTTATCTTATCTTATCTTATCTTTGGGTGAGGTTAGCTTATCTTCAAGGGAACCGCCTATATCTCTATAGGCTTGAACTACCTTTGGACTTGGGTCGTGTTCCTCTATTTGGGCCCTTTACTAGGCTTTCCTGACAGTTTGGCCGAGCTCTTTGGGAAGAGGTCGCATAATCGGACCTGAAGAGGTCGGTCGCCTTGTCGCTAAACATCCCGGGTCGGATAGCTCGACCCAGGGTATGAACACCTTCTGAGTTTTTAATGTTCTTTATAATAGCCGTGTTTTTTTGATGTGTTGATTGCCTTTTTGTGACTTCTGTGGATCCTTGTAGAGTGTCGATACTTTGTTGTCCGACCTCTTTTTGTTTGTCGAGGTGATACTTTTGGGGCTAACCTGTTTGACAACTTTTTAGTGTTCTTGTAGAACCTTTTTAGTTAGTCTGAATAGTTTTGATAGCTTTGTTGTGGAGTTGTGGCTTTTTAGGCAGAGTTGTGTCCCTTTTAACGCACACTTGTTTGTTGGTCCGACTTCTTCTTGTCGGTCCTTCTGAAGTTATTTTTAGTAATCCATTTTTAATCAGACCTCCTCAGGCCTCTTTCTATGGATTACTTCTTATAACTTTTGTCGCTTTGATCGATTTGGTCCGACTTCTTCTTGTTGGTCCTTCCACAGTTATTTTTAGTATTCCATTTTTAATCAGACCTCGTCAGGCCTCTTTCTATGGATTACTTTTTATAACTTTTGTCGCTTTGATCGATTTGGTCCGACTTCTTCTTGTCGGTCCTTCTTAAGTTATTTTTAGTAATCCATTTTTAATCAGACCTCGTCAGGCCTCTTTCTATGGATTACTTTTTATAACTTCTTACATTAATCTATTTTTGTCGCTTTTATCTTGCCGACCTTGTTGTAATCGGGTAGTGAATTTAGTTTTCATCTTGCTAATCTTGTCGTAATCGGGCGATGAATTCTTGCGCTCAAATTAATGCGTCTTGGTAGAAAAACTTTGTAGAGAATCTGAAAAACTTTATTCAAATAAAATAGGCATATAGACAAGAATATATACATGTAGGTGCTTACCCTTTTAAGTCGGGCAATTTTTGCAGATCTTGGCTTGGTGCCTCATTAAAAAACCTTTTCAGGAAAAAGAGTGCACCTTGACCTAAGATCTTTATTACCTCCTAACTAGAGTACCTTCTTAGGTTGCAGGCATGCCATGACCTTGGTAGCTCTCGCCCCTCGAGGTCGGACACCTTGTAGTAGCCTTTTCCTAGTACCTCTACAACTCGGTAAGGTCCTTTCCAGTTAGCTGCTAGCTTTCCTTCTTCTGATTGGCCTGCTCTGGTGTCATTTCGGATTAGGATGAGATCGTTGTTGGCGAAACTTCGTTGGACTACTTTCTGATTGTATCTTGAGGTCGTTCGATGCTTTAACGCCTCCTCTCTAATCTGAGCTCTTTCTCGGACTTCTGGAAGTAGGTCGAGCTCTTTCCTTTGAATTTTGGGAGTTGGCCTCTTCATTGTAGAGGATCTGTTCATATATCGGTTCGAGCTATAAAAGACCGGGTTGGCCGACCTCTTATAAGGTTGGCCCATTACCGACCTCTTCACAAAGAGCTCGGCCAAATCGCCATAAGAGGCCCAAACAGGCCCAAACGAAGGAACACAGTCCAAATCTAAAGGCAGCCAAAGTCCAGAAAGATAAAGGTAGTTCCCTTAAAGATATGATGACTTCACTCAAAGATAAGATAAGATAAGATAACTATCTTATCTCCAGAAAGGTCATTCTACACCATTATAAATACACTGGAGCACCCTGGTATAACTCATACGCTGATTCTACTAAAAACCTACTTAATACCCTTGCTAACTTAGGCATCAAAGTCCCTTGCAGGTACCACCACCCTCCGATGACGAAGGATCAGCACCACCACCAAGTCCAACAAGTCGGACACGAAAGCTCCAGCCACCATCATCAAGTCAGACACAATAGCGCCGATCGGTACAGAAGATCTCGTCCGAGATCGACCTACAGTTTCAGGTAACCTTCAGAACATTGGCGCCATTGCCGGAGAACCTGGAAGTCATCCCATCATCATGGCGGACAACCTTGACAATGACCACAACTCTGGTTTGGTGGACAGAACGCCAAACAAAGACACAGACGCCACCTCCAAAGACACACCTCAAAACAGGGGAGATAAGCAAGCCCCAAACACAGAAATTTTGGAAGCTATCCGTAAGCAACAGAATTGCCTTAAACAGCTGGAACAAGAAGTTAAACATCGACGGGAAGCCGAAAGAGACCTTCGGAGAGAAACAAGATGACGTCGAAATATAGAGGACAAGCTTTTAAAGCTCGAAGCCGATCTCAAAACCAAGACTGGTCGATCCAATCATGAACAGTCACGAAGATAGCCCCCACAAAGATCAAGACCCATTCACCAAAGAGATCATGAAAACTAAAGTCCCAAAGGACTTCAAAAGCTCCCGACATGACCCCGTACGACGGCACATCGAATCCAAGCCATCATCTTAGCAATTTCAGAAGCAGAATGCATCTCACTGACGCCTCGAACGCTATTCGATGCAAAGCCTTCCCGACTACCCTAACAAAAACAGCAATAAAGTGGTTCGACAGTTTGCCTCCTAGATCCATAACAAGTTTTGATGACTTAGCCAAAAAATTCCTCGCTAGATTCTCCATCCAGAAGGACAAAACCAAACACTTCCCGAGCTTACTAGGGATCAAGCAAGGAGATTGGGAAAGTCTTCGCAACTACATGGAAAGATTCAACAAGCGTGCCTGGACATACAAAGTCTACCAACAGAAGCAGCTATGGGTCTCATCAATGGCCTACGAGAAGGACCTTTTAGCCACTCAATATCCAAGAAGCACCAACATCTCTAAACGAGGTACAGGAATGGGCAGAAAAATACATCAACATGGAGGAGAACTCTCGACTAGGAGAGAGCTCAAAAACCGAATTCTCCTAACCCACCACAGGACAAGGATAAAGAGTCCAAGAAAAAAGAATATCAACCCAGTGAGAAGCCTAGAAAATACCACAATTACACCCCTCTTCGGGTGTCTCTTGTGGATGTTTACCGAGAAATATACGACACAGAGAAAATCCCACCATCTCGCCCAATCAAAAGCAAAAAGGAAGAGGAAATCAGAGAGAATACTGCGAGTACCACCGAATCTACGGACATCCTACCGACGAGTGCTTCGACCTAAAGAATGTCATAGAGAAATTGGCAAGAGAAGGGCGATTAGATCGGTACTTAGCCAATAAAGCGAAGGAACCAAGAAAAAGAAGAAAAGCCGAAGAGGTCAGACGAGTTGAACGTCCACCTCACACCGAAGAGGTCGGACGAGTTGAATGTCCACCTCACACCGAAGAGGTCGGACGAGTTGAACATCCACCTATCACCGAAGAGGTCGGACGAGTTGAACGTCCACCTCACACCGAAGAGGTCGGACGAGTTGAACGTCCACCTCACACCGAAGAAGTCGGGCAAGTTGAACGTCCACCTTACACCAAAGAGGTCGGACGAGTTGAACATCCACCTCACACCAAAGAGGTCGGGCAAGTTGATCGTCCACCTCATACCAAAAAGGTCGGGCGATTTGAACGTCCACCTCACACCAAAGAGGTCGAACGAGTTGAACATCCACCTCACACCGAAGAGGTCAGACGAGTTGAACATCCACCTCACACCCCTGAGAGACATGTTCATATGATAAATGGAGGATTCGCAGGATGAGGGATCTCTAAATCATCTGGCAAAAGACACCTCAAAGAGGTATATTAAGGAAGGGAGAGAGGTTTGGAAAGGACAACAGAGTGCGAATAAGCCTTCCGAGATTTCAAAAATTCTTGGGGTAACCACCCATTCTTACCAGACCATGGGAAAGTGAAGAACTCATATTATATCTCGCAGTGGGAATGAAAGTGGGCAATAACCCGTCTACTTCATCAGCAAAGCTCTACAAGGGGCCGAACTAAACTATCAAAAGATAGAAAAAGTTCACCTACGCCCTCATACTCACCTCTCAACGACTCCACCCATACTTTCAAGCTCACACTATCAGAGTTCGGACCAACCAGCCCATAAAAGACATCCTACAGAAAATAAACTTAGCTGGAAGAATCCTACAGTGGACAGTCGAGTTATCCCAATTCGATCTTCAATATGAAAAGCTCGGACAGCCATCAAATCACAGTATTTGGCCGACTTCATTACAGAGTACACTGACACCCGGGAACTCCCACAAAATGGAATCTCTACGTGGACGACTCTTCAAACAAAACCGGGAGTGGTGCAGGTGTAATTATAGAAAGCGATCAGGGAACCCAAATCGAGCCAAATAACCAAACTGAATACGAGGCACTACTGGCTGGTTTAAGGCTGGCTAAGAAGGTAGGAGCTTACCGTGTCCAGTGATTCACAAGTAGTCACCTCACAAATAGAAGGGAGCTACCAAGCTAAGGATCCCACAATGAAAAAATACCTCGGACAATTCGAGGGACCTTGGACAAAAGCAGCTCGGATAATTCGGGGGACCCTGGACAAAACCAGAGAACATCTCAGACAATTCGGGGGATATAAGGTTCGACATATACCTCGGGAATAGAATACTCGAGCAGATGCACTTTCAAAACTAACCAGCACCAACAGCTCGGACAATTCAGGGGACATGAGGTCTGACATATACCTCAGGAACAGAATGCCCGAGCTGGTGCACTTTCAAAACTAGCCAACACCAAACCAGGGGGCAATAATAGATGCCTCATCCAAAAAACACTGCAAAATCCATCAATCTCGGAGGAAGAAAAGGTCCTAACCATATCAGGTCAGGGTCGTTCCCCCGGAGTCAAGGAAGGAAAACAAACCCTCTCCTCAGGGTCCGGCGACACCAACTCATGATTCTTCTCCTCATCCCTATCCCTACAAATTCTATGGAACCTCCTAAGTCGCACATAGTACTTAGGAACACACATTAAAACTATGGAATCCAGCCAGTCAGACATGCCGTCCGGGATCTTAGTAGACATCTTAGCAATATTTTTGTGGGAAGACATAGGTCAAATATTCCTACAGTAAGAAAAATAAAAATGGGGTTACTACCAAACAACTTGGGCAAATAAGGAAACAACTCGGACAATAACAGCAAAACATCAGGTGTCAGATACAACAGTAAAAGAAAAACCCCAGGACTCACACGAAAGTCCAGGGGCACCCTTTGGAGGCAACAACAGAGCAAAAACCCAAATACAAAGTCAAAGCTTGACATCAAAAACATGCTAACTTCCACATGGCCCCACCAGAGGAGCTCATCAGTGTAACATCACCTTGGCTGTTCGCAAAGTGGGGACTCGACCTCCTCGGACTATTTTCCCAAGGATCGGGACAAGTCAAGTTCCTCATTGTAGGGGTGGATTACTTCACAAAATGGATTGAGGCAAAGCCCCTAGCTAATGCCACTGCTCAAAGAAGTCGGAAATTCTTGTACAGAAACATTGTTACAAGGTTTGGGGTTCCTTACTCCATCACCACAGACAATGGCACTCAATTCACGGACACAAGTTTCAAGAAGTTGGTGGCTGACTTGAAAATAAAGCACCAATTCACATCCGTAGAACACCCACAAGCCAATGGACAAGCAGAAGCTGCCAACAAAGTCATACTAGCTGGGTTAAAATGGAGACTACAGGACGCAAAGGGAGCTTGGACTGAAGAGCTCCCACAAGTCCTATGGGCATATCGGACAACTCCACACTTCACCACGAGAGAATCACCCTTCTGATTAGCTTACGGAATGGAGGCAATGATCCCAGTAGAGATCGAAGAAGGATCCCTCAGAATGATCCTCTACAATGTAGAGGTCAACTCCCAACTCCAAAGGGAAGAACTCGACCTACTTCCAGAAGTCCGAGAAAAAGCTCGGATTAGGGAGAAGTGTTAAAACATCGAATGGCCTCAAGATACAATCAGAAGGTTGATACAAAAATCGTTGTCGGTCTAGATTTTCTTCTTAAAGAAAAGAATCACTTCGTTGTAAGCATAGCTCCAAACTAACAAACAACTCTTACATCAAATTAAAATTTGGTTTTGTCACAAGTACAAACCCCAATAAGAATTAACCGAAGTATTTGAACTCCAGGTCGTCTCATAAGGAATTGCAATGAAGTGCTCAATTATTGGCTATGAAGATGCAAGGGGATTTGATTTGGAAATTGACAAGAAAAATAAATGACAAGAAAGTAAAATGTCAAGAACTAATAAAATAAAGAAAAAGTACTCTTGGCTAAGACATGGGAAATTGAGATCACCATCCTTGTCAAGAAACCATATATTGATAATTATGAGAGACCAACCTATTAAGTCTACTTCCAAAAGTCTTAAGTACGTAATATCTACTCCTAGGCTTGAAGTACGTCAAATAGGTTTAATCACATCAACCCATAAGTTCTAACCTATCTACTAATTAGATTAGTAGTGGGTTAGTGTCAATGGATATCAAATTGATCACCAAGGGTTCTCAAATCACCAAACCAATTAGACCCAATGGCTCAAGTTTACCCAATTCCCTTAGCCTAGACCAAGAGTAAAGAGAACTACTCAAAAACTAATAGAAACATTTTATCAAACACCTAGTGTGCAAGAAGAGTAAACATCATAAAGTGCAAGAATTAACAAAACCCATAACTATCATAAGCAAGAGATCAACAATAACAATGAAGATAAACATAGAAGAGCATGGAAACATAAAATTGCATTAAAAAAAATTAAGATCCAACAATGGTTCATCAACATAAAAAAAGAGTAAAACAAGAAATCAACAAGAGAAACTAAGAAGATTGAGATAATAGAATACTAAAATATAATGAGAACTAAAATCAAAACAAGAATTGAAAGAGAAATTTGAGAGTGATTAACCTAACTTTACCCTAATTAGTATCCTAAATCTAGAGAGAGGAGAGAGCCTCTCTCTCTAGAATTCTATCCTAAAACATGGTGAAAACTCATCTATGACTACTTGGTTCATTCCCCCTTCAATCCTTGGGTTCAATAGCATCAGAAATGAGTTGGATTGGGCCCAAAATAAGATACAAATTGCCCCCAACAAGTTGCTTAAAGTGGACCCACACTGCTCCATCGGCGCGCACGTGTACAGTGCACGTGCGCATCCCTAGACGTCAGGAAACTATGGCAAATTTTATATCATTTTGAAGCCTCGGATGTTAGCTTTCCAACACAACTAGAACTGCCTCATTTGGACCTCTGTAGCTCAAGTTATGGTCGATTGAGTGCGAAGAGGTCAGGCTTGACAACTTTACGGTTCCTTCATTTCTTCATGAGTTCTCCCACTTTGCATGCTTTTCTCCTCACTTCTTCCATCAAATACTTGCCTTATGAACCTGAAATCACTCAACAAACATATCAAGGCATCGAATGGAATTAAAGTGAGTTAAATTTAGCTATTTTAAGGCCCAAAAAGCATGTTTTCACACTTAAGCACAAATCTAGGGAGAATTACAAAACCATGCTATTTTATTGAATAAATGTGAGAAAAGGTGATAAAATTCCCCAAAATAAGCACAAGATAAACCACAAATTGGGGTTTATCAAAGGTAATCCAGCAAAGTTTCGCCAACAACAATTTCATCCTAATCCGAAATGACATCAGAACAGATTGGTCAGGAGAAGGGAAGCTAGCAGCCAACCGGAAATGACCATACCAAGTTGTTCAGAAGTACTGGGGAAAGGTCACCACAAAGTGTCCAACCTTGAGGGGCGAGAGCTACCAAGGTCATGGCATGCCTGCAATCTAAGAAGGGCGCCAGGCCAAGATCTAAGAGATTGCCCGACCTAGAACGTTTGCAGATTCTCTACAAAGTCTCTTTATCAAGACGCATTAATCTGAAACGCAAAAAATTTATCGCCCGATTACAAAGCTACAGATCGGTAGAAAGTGAAAATCAAATTCATTGCTCGATCACGACAAATACCAACGAAGATGAAAACCAAATTCATCAAAAGGTCGACCAAACGAGGATCAAACTCAATTTCTAAAAAATCGGCAAAGATGAAAAGTGGCAAAAACAGAATAATGCAAGAAGTTATCGAAAGTGATCCATAGGAAAGGACCTGACGAGGTCTTAATAAAAATGGGTTGCTAAAAATAACTTAAAGACGGACCGACGTAAAGAAGTCGGACCAGTCGATCACAATAACCAAAGTTATAAAAAGTAAATCCCTAGAAAGAGGCCTGGCCAGCCCTAAAAAAGAGGATTACTAGAAATAACTTAGAAGGGACCGACATGATGAAGTCGGCCCAACAAAATCACAAAGTTATAAAAGTAATCCATAAAAGAGACCTGACAAAGGTCCAAATAAAATGGATTACTAGAAATAACTTAGAAGGGACCGACATGATAAAGTCGGCCCGACAAAACTACAAAAAGTTATAAAAAGTAATCCATAAAAAGAGACCTAACAAGGGTGCAAATGAAATGGATTACTAAGAAATAACTTAAAAGGGACCGACATGATGAAGTCGGCCCAACAAAATAACAAAGTTATAAAAGTAATCCATAAAAGAGACCTGACAAAGGTCCAAATAAAATGGATTACTAGAAATAACTTAGAAGGGACCGACGTGATAAAGTCGGCCTGTCAAAACTACAAAAAGTTATAAAAAGTAATCCATAAAAAGAGACCTGACAAGAGTCCAAATGAAATGGATTACTAAGAAATGACTTAGAAGGGACCGACATGATGAAGTCGGCCCAACAAAATCACAAAGTTATAAAAGTAATCCATAAAAGATACCTGACAAAGGTCCAAATAAAATGGATTACTAGAAATAACTTAGAAGGGACCGACATGATGAAGTCGGCCCAACAAAACTACAAAAAGTTATAAAAAGTAATCCATAAAAAGAGACCTGACAAGGTCCAAATAAAATGGATTACTAGAAATAACTTAGAAGCGACCGACATGAAGAAGTCGGACCAGACCGATTAAAGTGACAGAGTTATAAAAAGTAAATCCATAAAAAAGAGATCCGGCGAAGCCTGATTAAAAATAGATTACTAAAAATAACTCAGAAAAAATCGACAAGCGAAGTCGATCAACGAAAGCTACAGCTTGGACTGACAAGAGAAGTCGGACCAACGAAAGCTAAAGAAGGATCGACAAGAGAAGTCGGACCAACGAAAAAAGTGCACTAAAAGGGACATAGCTTTGCCCAAAAAGTCATGGCCCACGACAAGGCTATCAAAATTGTTCAGACTAACTAAAAAGGTTCTACCAAGAACACTAAAAAGTTGTCGGACAAGTTAGCCTCAAAGGTCATCCCGCCTAAACAGAAGATAGACTAAAAAAGATCTAATCAAAAAGAGGTCGGACAGCAAAGTACCAACACTCTATAAACATCTCACAAAGGCAAAGGAAAGGTCAAAAGGCCAAAGCCAGAAGTGCTTCGCTGAAAAGTACGAAGTCTTAAAAAAAAACACTACTTAAAAGGCAAAAGCACAAATCAGAATGGCGCTAAAAAGTCATCCAAACAAACTATAAAAAGGTTCCCCATCAGAACACTACCTAAAACGTTGTTGGATTATGACTAAAAAGCCCGAGCAGTGAAGACAAACAAGTCGGGATAAGGCTGAGAAGTCCTCTCAACAAACTAAAAAGGGCAATACCAGATTCGCACAAGGAGAAACTACTCAAGATCGACCAAAGTCAGGATGCTTGAGCACAACTTCCCCAAAGAGATCGAAGCTCCGAAAGCACGATCTCACAGAGAGGTCTGAACTCAAGCAGGGGCAAAGTCGTACAGGTCAACGTTAGCTAAGAAGATGCGCAAGTACGATCTCAAAAAAAGAACAAGCCAAAAAGTTGGGAAACAACTTAAAGCTCAAATGTGCTTAGCTAAAAGGGATACAACTCGGCTCAAAGAAGGCACAATCTCAAACAGGGCTACGAACGTCATCCGAGACTAAAAAAGGTTCTATATAAAGAACACTAAAAAGTCATTGGACAAGTCACTAAAAGCCCGAATATCAAGCCGCAAGGATAACTTCGCCAAAGCAGAGGGTTGTCAACACAAACTTAAAGCAAGGCGTGATCCAGAAGGCAAGGGTAGAAAACCCACACTACCACTCAAAGGAGGTTAGACTAGGAAGTACCAAACCTCTAGAAAATCTGCACGGATTGCAAAGCAATGAAGAAACAAGCCAGACAGATGCTTGAGCATGACTCCCTCAAAGGGATCAAAGCTAAGAAGCACGACCTCACAAGGAAGATCGAAGCTCAAGCAGGGGCACTGTTCATACATGGGTTCGAGCTATAAAGGACCGGGTTGGCCAACTTGTTAGAAGGTTGGCCCATGGCCGACCTCTTAGAAGGTTGGCCCATTACTGACCTCTTCACAAAGAGCTCGGCCAAATCGCCATAAGAGGCCCAAACAGGCCCAAACGAAGGAACACAGCCCAAATCTAAAGGCAGCCAAAGCCCAGAAAGATAAAGGCGGTTCCCGTAAAGATAAGATGACTTCACTCAAAGATAAGATAAGATAAGATAACTATCTTATCTCCAGAAAGGTCACTCCACACCATTATAAATACACTGGAGCACCCAGGTGTAACTCATATGTTGATTCTACTAAAAACCTGCTTAATACCCTTGCTAACTTAGGCATCAGAGTCCCTTGCAGGTACCACCACCCTCTGGTGATGAAGGATCAGCACCCCCACCAAGTCCAACAAGCTGGACACGGAGGCTCCGGCCACCATCATCAAGTCAGACACAACAGCGCCGACCGGTATAAAAGATCTCGTCCGAGATCGACCTACAGTTTCAGGTAACCCTCGGAATAGGATCGTTCTGAGGGATCCTTCTTCGATCTCTACTGGAATCATTGCCTCCATTCTGTAAGCTAATCAGAAGGGTGATTCTCCTGTGGTGGAGTGTGGAGTTGTCCGATATGCCCCTAGGACTTGTGGGAGCTCTTCAGCCCAATCTCCCTTTGCGTCCTGTAGTCTCCGTTTTAACCCAGCTAATATGAATTTATTGGTAGCTTCTGCCTGTCTGTTGGCTTGTGGGTGTTCTATGGATGTGAAATGGTGCTTTATTTTCATGTCATCTACCAATTTCCTGAAACCTGTGTCAGTGAATTGAGTGCCATTGTCTGTGGTGATAGAGTAAGGAACTCCAAACCTTGTGATAATGTTTCGGTACAAGAACTTCCAACTTCTTTGGGCAGTGACATTAGCTAGGGGTTCTGCCTCAATCCATTTCGTGAAATAGTCTACCCCTACAATGAGGAACTTGACTTGCCCCGACCCTTGGGGAAAGGGTCCGAGGAGGTCGAGTCCCCACTTTGCAAATGGCCAAGGTGACGTTACACTGATCAGCTCCTCTGGTGGGGCGATGTGGAAGTTAGCATGCTTCTAACATAGTGGGCAAGTCTTAACGAACTCAGTTTCTTCTTTTTGCAAGGTTGGCCAAAAAAATCCTGCCCGGAGTACCTTCTTGGAAAGAGCTCGGGCCCCCAGGTGGTTGCCACACATGCCACTGTGTACTTCTTCTAGGACTTCCCTTGTATTGGAAGTCGGTATACATTTTAGGAGGGGTGTTGAGATCCCTCTTCTATATAAGATGTCACCCATTATGGTGTAGTACTGCCCTTCTCGCATTAGATTCTTTGCCTCCTTCTTATCAGTGGGAAGTATCTCGGACTTGAGGTAGTTAATTATGGGGGTCATCCACCCTTGATCCTGACCTGATATGGCTAGGACCTTTTCTTCCTCCAAGATTGATGGGTTTTGCAGTATTTCCTGGATGAGGCTTCTATTATTGCCCCCCTGGTTTGGTGCTGGCTAGTTTTGCGAGTGCATCAGCTCGAGCATTCTGTTCCCGAGGTATGTGGTGGACCTCATATTCCCCAAGTTGTCTGAGCTGTTCTCTAGTTTTATCCAGATACTTTTTCATGGTAGGGTCCTTAGCTTGGTAGCTCCTTGCTACTTGTGAAGTGACTACTTGTGAGTCACTAAAGATGATAAGCTTTTGAACTCCAACCTCCTTAGCCAGCCTCAAACCAGCTAGTAATGCCTCATATTTGGCCTGATTATTTGAAGCAGGGAACTCGAACTTTAGGGAGAATTCGATTTGGGTTCCCTGATCACTCTCTATTATCACACCTGCGCCACTCCCGGTTTTGTTTGAAGAGCCGTCTACATAGAGATTCCATTTTGTAGGAGTTTCCGAGGTGTCAGTGTACTCGGCAATGAAGTCGGCCAGATACTGTGACTTGATGGCCGTCCGAGCTTTATATTGAAGATCAAACTCGGATAACTCGACTGCCCACTGTAGGATTCTTCCAGCTAAGTCTGTCTTCCATAAAATGCCTTTTATGGGCTGGTTGGTCCGAATCTTGATGGTGTGAGCTTGGAAATATGGGCGAAGTCGTCAAGAAGTAAGTATGAGTGTGTAGGCGAATTTTTCTATCTTTTGATAGTTCAGTTCGGCTCCTTGTAGAGCTTTGCTGATGAAGTAGATGGGTTGTTGCGTACCTTCGTCTTCTCTAACTAGTGCGGAAGCTATTGCCCAATTTCCTACTGCGAGGTATAATACGAGTGCTTCTCCTTTCCGTGGTCGGGTAAGGATGGGTGGTTGTCCCAAAAATCTTTTGAACTCTTGGAAGGCTTGCTCACACTCTGCTGTCCATTTAAATATCTTTCCCTTCCTTAATGTTGCATAAAAGGGAAGAGATCTTATGGCTGACCCGGCTAGAAACCTGGACAGGGCTGCCAGTCTTCTGTTGAGCTGTTGTACCTCTTTAACGCGGGTCGGACTTTTCATGTCGAGTATGGCCCGAAATTTATCCGGGTTTACCTCAATTCCTCTCTGTGTGAGCATGAAGCCCAAGAATTTCCTAGCTTCTACCGCAAAAGTACATTTTGTGGGATTAAGTCGCATGCCATGCTTTCTTATGGTGTTGAACACTTTGGTGAGGTCGGACAGTAATGATTCCTCACTTTGTGTTTTTACCAACATGTCATCCACATATACCTCCATTAGTTTCCCAATATGGTCTGCGAAGACTTTGTTCATCAATCTTTGATAGGTAGCTCCTGCATTTTTGAGTCCAAATGGCATGACGACATAACAGTAATTTGTTTTTGGGATTAGGAATGAGGTTTTTTCTTGATCAGGTGGGTACATCAGAATTTGATTGTATCCTAAATAAGCATCCATGAAGGAGAGGTACTTGTATCCAGAGGAGGCATCCACTAGAGTGTCTATACTTGGGAGTGGATAAGGATCTTTTGGGCAGGCTTTATTGAGATCGGTGTAGTCAGTACACATCCGCCACTTTCCATTTAACTTTTTCACCAAGACAACGTTGTCTAGCCATAATGGGTACTTGACCTCTCTTATGAACCCTGCCTCCAGTAAGGCTTGTACCTGTTCTTCCACAGCTTGGGATCTTTCTGGTCTGAGCTTCCTACGCTTCTGCTGCACTGGCCGAGATCCTGGGTATACCGCCAGTTTGTGGCACATTAGTTTGGGGTCTATGCTTGGCATGTCTGCAGCCTTCCATGCAAAGAGGTCGACATTATCCCTTAGGAATTGTATCAGAGGCTCCTTTTCGTCTTCTTTTAAGGTTGCCCCAATATTTGTTGTTTTACCCAGGGCATCCCCGATCTGGACTTCTTCGATCTGGCCTTCAGGTTGTGGGCGAAGTTCCTCGCGACCTCAAACTCCCCCGAGTTTGATAGTGTTGATTTCTTCTCCTCTTCCTCTAAGGTTCAGACTTTCATTATAACAGCGTCGCACAGGTTTTTGGTCTCCTTTTATCGTGGCGATCCCTTCTGGAGTGGGGAACTTCATGCATAGATGTGGGGTCGAAACTACTGCGGCCAGCTGGTTCAGTGTTGTCCGACCTATTAGGGCGTTGTAGGCTGAGCTCACATCGACTATGATGTAGTCTATGTTGAGTGTCCTTGATCGGGTTCCCTTTCCAAAGGTCGTCTGTAATGAGATATATCCAAGTGGTTGGATTGGAGTGTCTCCTAGTTCGAACAAGCTGTTCGGATATGCTCTGAGCTCTTTATCTTTAGGTCGAGCTTGTCAAAGGCGGATTTAAACAAGATATCCGCAGAGCTTCCTTGGTCTACCAATGTACGGTGGAAATTAGCATTGGCCAATATGATAGTAATGACCATGGGATCATCATGTCCCGGGATGATGCCTGCTGCGTCTTCTTGGGTAAATGTAATAATAGGGAGGTCGGACGGCCTCTCTCCTTCCCCAACATGATATACTTCTTTAAGGTGCCTTTTACGAGATGATTTTGAGATCCCTCCTCCTGCGAATCCTCCATTTATCATATGAACATGTCTCTCCGGGGTGTGAGGTGGTTGTTCAGCTCGTCCGACCTCTTCGTCTCTTCTTCTTTTTCTAGGTTCATCCGCTTTGTTGGCTAAGTACCGATCTAGTCGCCCTTCTCTTGCCAATTTATCTATGACATTCTTTAAGTCAAAACACTCGTTGGTAGGATGTCCGTAGATTCGGTGGTATTCACAGTATTCTGTCCGATTTTCTCCTCCTTTTTTGCTTTTGATTGGGCCACGTGGTGCGATCTTCTCAATGTGGCATATTTCTCGGTAAACATCCACAAGAGACACCTGAAGATGGGTGTAATTGTGGTATTTTTTAGACTTCTCTTCGTGTTGATCTTCTTTTTTTTTTGGACTCTTTATCCTTGTACCGAGGTGGGTAGGAGAATCTAGGTTTTGAGGTCTCTCCTAGCCGAGAGTTCTCTTCCATGTTGATGTATTTCTCCGCCCGTTCCTATACCTCATTTAAAGATGTGGGATGCTTTTTTGATATGGAGTGGCTAAAAGGTCCTTCTCGCAGGCCATTGATGAGACCCAAGATGGCTGCTTCTGTTGGCAAACTCTGTATGTCCAGACACACTTTGTTGAATCTTTCCATGTAGTTGCGAAGACTCACCCGATCTCCTTGCTTGATCCCTAACAGGCTTGGGGCGTGTTTGGCTTTGTCCTTCTGGATGGAGAATCTGGCAAGAAATTTTTTGGCTAAGTCATCAAAACTTGTAATGGATCTAGGAGGCAAACTGTCGAACCACTTAATTGTTGTCTTTGTTAGGGTAGTCGGGATGGCTTTGCATCGAATAGCGTCCAAGGCGTCAGTGAGATACATTCTGCTTCTAAAATTGCTAAGATGATGGCTTGGATCGGAGGTACTGTCGTATGAGGTCATGTCGGGAGCTTTAAAATCCTTTGGAACTTTAGCTTTCATGATTTCTTTGGTGAAGGGATCTTGATCCTTGTGGGAGCTGTTATCGTTACCAGGCTGAATGGTTTTGGTTTTAAGGTCGGCTTCAAGTTTTAGGAGCTTGTCCTCTAATTCTCAGCGTCGCCTAGTTTCTCTCCGAAGGTTTCTTTCGGCTTCGCGCTGGTGTTCGGCCTCCTGTTCGAGCTGCTTGAGACGATCCTGCTGTTCTCGGAGAGCATCTAAAATTTCTGTATTTGGAGAACGTTTGTCTACGTTTGGTTGAGTGTTATCCTTTGGTGTGATGTCCGCGTTCTTATGCGGTTTTCTGTTTTCCAAATCAGAGTTGTGGTCATTGTCAAGATTGTCCGCCATGATGATGGAATGACTTCCAGGTTCCCCGACAATGGCACCAATGTTCCGTGGGTTACCTGAAACTGTAGGTCAATCACGAACGAGATCTATGGTGGTGGTTGGAGCTGTCGTGTCCGACTTGTTGGACTTGGTGGTGCTGCTGATCCTTCATCACCGGAGGGTGGTGGTACCTGCAAGAGACTCCGATGCTTAAGGTGCTTTTGGCAGGTTATACTTGGGTGCTTCAGTGTATTTATGGTGGTGTGGGCTGACCTTTCTAGATAAGATAAGTTAGTTATCTTATCCTATCTTTAAGTGAAGTCATCTTATCTTTAAGGGGAACCGCCTTTATCTTTCTGAGCTTTAGCTACCTTTAAATTGGGCTGTGTCCCTTTGTTTGGGCCTGCTTGGGCTTCTTATGACGATTTGGCTGAACTCTTTGGAGAAGAGGTCGGGGATCCTGACCTGAAGAGGTCGGTTGCTTTGTCTTCAATCAGCCCGGGTCGGATAGCTCGACCCAGGGTATGAACATGAAAGTTAAAAAATTAGCTACATAAGTGTCATAATATACCAAATGAAAATGTCCATCTAAATTCTACAATATATATTCTCCCATTTCAGCAGAAATTGGAACACTCAATTGACTACAATCACTGCATATGTCTCAAATCAAGCTTAGGTTCCCAAAATCCATCTTAAAATTCACAGGTAATTCAAGTTATTGATTTAATCAACAAAGCAATTTAAAATCATAAGAATAATCCTCTCTTGAGAATACTCTGCTCGCTTTAAAAGTGAAATTTAAACAACAAAAAATCAACAACAAACAATAATAACAAAAAAAAGAATAATAATTCAGCTGACACATGGTGAAATTTACATTGGTGATTTTAGTTTGATCTGGCATTCAACAAATAAACAACGCAGAATATAGAAGCTAAAACCCCTAATTAAAAACCCTAAAATCAAAACACAAAACCTCCCAAATTTCACAGAACCATAATCATCATCAGGCGATTACCTCGCTTGTTAGGGATCGATGTTGTGCCTCCTCGGAAACCTTGATGCTTCACAGCAGAGCAGAGAAGGGGTCATGAGAGTGCACACAGTTTCTTTGACACAGCACAGAGAGGGCAAGTTGATTAGCGAATTGTCATGTCGGTATAGAATTTCTCAAATAAATTCTCGTTGCAAGTATAGTTCTACACCAACAAACAATCCTCCCAATCAAAAATATTGAGTTGTCACAAGTACAAATCCCAATAAGAATTAACCGAGGTATTTAAACTTCGGGTCGTCTTACAAGAAATTGCAATGAAGTGATCAATTATTGGCTATGAAGATCAAGGGGGGTTTGATTTTTGTAATTTGCAAGAAAATATAAAAGCATAAAGTAAATGACAAGAAAGTAAAATAACAAGAACTAATAAAATAAGAGAAAAGAACTCTTGGCTAGACATAGGTAATTTGAGATCACCATCCTTGTCTACAAACCATACATTGATAATTATGAGGAACCAAGCTCATTAAGTCTACTTCCAAAAGCCTTAAATACGTAATATCTACTCCTAGACTTGAAGTACATCAAATGGCTTTGATCACATCAACCCATAAGTTCCAACCTATCTACTAATTAGATTAGTAGTGAGTTAGTGTTAATGAGTATCAAATTGACCACCAAGGGTTTTCAAATCACCAATTCAATGAGACCCAATGACTCAAGGTCACTCAATTCTCTTAGCCTAGCCCAAGAGTCAAGAAAACTACTCAAAAACTAGAGGAAACATTTTATCAAATACTTAGTGTGCAAGAAAAGTAAACATCATAAAATGCAAGAATTAAAGGAAACCCGTGACTAACATAAGCAAGAAATCAATAGTAACAATGAAGATAAACATCAAAAGACATGGAAATATAAAATTGCATCAAAAGAAATTGAGATCCAACAAGTGTTCATCAACATAAAAGAAACATAAAAGAGAAATTAACATGAAAACTAAGAGAATCAAGTATAGAAGCATGAAATTGTAAAGAAAACAAGATGAGAACAATAATCAAAACCTAGATCTAAGATGCAAATATCCTAAGAACCCTAATTCTAGAGAGAGGAGGGAGCTTCTCTCTCTAGAAATTAACCTACCTGATGCCAAAACTACAAACAATTGCTCCCCCTTACCCAAGCTTGGATTCTGCATGAAATAGCATTAGAAATGAGTTGGATTGGGCCCAAAATGCTCTAGAAATCACTGGCCATGATTTCACTTTAGTGAACCACGTACTCAATCGGCGCACTCATGTACATGGTGCGTGCGCGCCCCTATACGTCAGGAAACTATGGAAAATTTTATATCATTTCGAAGCCCCAGATGTTAGCTTTCCAACGCAACTAAAACCGCCTAATTTGGACCTCTGTATCTCAAGTTATGGTCAATTGAGTGCGAAGAGGTCAGGCTTGACAGCTTTACGGTTCCTTCATTTCTTCATGAGTTCTCCCACTTTGCATGCTTTTCTCCTCACTTCTTCCATCCGATACCTGCCTTATGGACCTGAAATCACTCATCAAACATATCAAGGTATAAAATGGAATTAAAGTGAATTAAAATCACCAATTGTAGGGACTAAAAAGCATGTTTTCACATTTAAGCACAAATCAAAGGAGAATTACAAAACCATGCTATTTCATTGAATAAATGTGAGAAAAGGTGATAAAATCCCCCAAATTAAGTACAAGATAAACCACAAAATTAGGGTTTATCAAATCTCTCCACACTTAAACCAAGCATGTCCTCATGCTAAGAATAAAGAAGGACAAGAAAAAGGGGTATGAACATTTATTCAATGCAAAGAAACTATATGCACCTATCTATATGCATGCAACTAAATGCAAGATGATTCTACCTACTGGTTAAAAGTAAATCAATCCCCAAGAACACATATGCACATGTAGGGCTTAAGTAGTATGATGATTCATGAATCCTACCAATTCAAATATCAAAATGAAGTTCAAATAGACTTGCAAGAAGAACGCTCATGAAAGCCGGGAACAAGGAATTGAGCATCAAACCCTCACCGGAAGTGTATCCGCTCTAGTCGCTCTAGTGTATAGGGTCAATCACTCAATTCTCTTCTAATCATGCTTTCTATGATTTGTTTTTCATTTAACAATCAACAATTATTCAATGCATGCATACATTCATCATGAGGGCTTGTTCATAGGTTGTAATGGGGCTAGGGTAAAGGTAAGGATGCATATGGTCAAGTGAGCTTGAAATTTGAATCTTTGATTAACCTAAGCTCTCCCCTAACACATGTAACAACCTATACAATTCTAATACAATACCTAGCTACCCATGATTCCCACTTTTTCACATACTCATGCGTTCTTTTTAATTCACATTCCATATGCATTGATTTTTATTGAACTTTACTTTGAGGAATTTTTGTCCCCTTTTTATTTCTTTTTCTTTCTTTTTTTTTTCTTTTTCTATATTTTTTTCTTTTATATATATATATATATATATATATATATATATATATATATATATATATATATATATATATATGTTCTTTTTCTTTTTCTTTATCATTTTTTTAAAGTATATACAAACATATCAATTCATATGGTTTAATGCATAAGCATACACCTAATTCCCAAAATTTTCAATAAAAATACAAATTACACTTCTACCTCAACCAATGTCCCAAGTTTCCCATACCCAAATGATACACACCCTCACTAGCCTAAGCTAATCAAAGATCCAAATTAAGGACATTTATTATTTTTCGCTTATGGGTAGTGATGGGCTAACATTAAGAACAAAAGGGATTAAATAGGCTCAAAATTTGGCTAACAATGGTTGATGAAAGGTAGGCTATTTGGGTAAGTGAGCTATATGAAATGATGGCCTCAATCATATAAATGCATGTATACATGGAATAATGGACATAAAGAATCAAACAAATCAAAGATTACAATCATAGAGAGAGAATAATACACACAAGAATGAAAATAAGTGGTTATATGATGTAACCACACAATTGGGCTCAAAACTCACATGCTTGTGTTCTTAGCTCAAAAGCCATGTTCCAAAATAAATTCTTCAAGCAAGTTCAACACAAAAAAATTTTCCAAATTGGTAGGGTGCCCTAAAACAATATTTCTTGGAAAAGAAATC
Organism: Arachis hypogaea; assembly: GCF_003086295.3. Lineage (NCBI taxonomy): Eukaryota > Viridiplantae > Streptophyta > Magnoliopsida > Fabales > Fabaceae > Arachis > Arachis hypogaea. The sequence goes on from NC_092055.1 coordinate 103,808,142, forward strand.
ATCATCCTAACCAAGTAGTCCTAACAGAAAAAGAAGTGGTAAAATATGTACAAATTCTATCTAATCATGCAACCTATCATGCAATGCAACAACTAACTAACAAAGAAATTAGTGTTGAAAAAGGAGGTTGTTACCCATGGAGATCGGTCGGACGACCTCCCCACACTTAGAAATTTGCACCGTCCTTGGTGCATGCAAAGAAGAGCAAGGTGGACGGGTTGCTACAATTGATGAGTTTCTTCAAAGGGTTGTGCGGGTGAACTTATTTGTTGCCCCATTTAAAAGCTTTCTCATTCCTTTCCTTCTTGGTGGCCAACCTCAAAGGAGAGAAAAAGAAAGAAAATTAAGCCTGCAACAAAGATATGAAAGCAATTAGAACATAGGCGGGGCTAATGCCAAATAAGAGTAAGGTTCTCACTACATGTTAGCTACGCATGTAAGTGAGAGAGCAATATAGGAAAAGGGCATATCAACTAATACTTGATGCAAGAGTAAAGTCAAAGCATAGGTACATGACATGAAGAGCATGTTGCATCAAGTCTAATCAATAATTGACACAAACAAGATTAGTGATAAGCATGAGAGCATTTGGCCCTATCCTAACTCAATGATGATGAGATATAAAAACAAGGGATCATGAGTCAGGAAGGACTAAAGCACTAATCTTGTGTGTAGAGAAAATATTACAATTAATGCCAAACAAGTCACAAAGCACCAAGATTAACCAAGAAATTCTCAACAATTGAGTAAGAAAATTCAACACCATTATTGAAAGAAGAGACTTAGAAAAAAATTGAAAACAGGCTATAGAAACAAAATTGAAATATAAAGAATAGAAGTATACGAATGCGATAAACAAAAGAAAATGGAAGAGGAGAAAAAAATCTTTTTTTTCTATCAACGCGGACGCGTCATGCACGCCCACGCTCCGATGCGCAGATTGGCAGAAGGGACAAGCGACGCGGACGCGCACAGTACGCGTACACGTGCTTGATGAAGTTGGCGACCGGCGCGGACACGCCAAGTACGCCTGCGCGTCAGTGCAGGCACAGAATAGGCACAACTTGGGTACAACTCTCTGGTTTTTATACTAGGAGTGTGAAATGCACCATCGGCGCGCGCGCGCACAGCACGCTCGTGCGCGGATGCCCCTTTTTTTTTAAGAAGCATAAAAACAGAATTTAACACTCTCCTAACCTATAAACATTCTAAAGCAACCACAAATCAAATTTAACAACAAATATTTTTAGTTTTTGAAAAATTTTCAAACATACTAAAAACAAAACTTATACTACAAACAAAATGCAATTTAACAACAACTATTCTAATCAAAGCATGAATGCAACAAACAACCTATCAATAAAAGCAAAATGCATAAGTGTATAGAAAATAACAAAAACTAACTACAATGGCAACTCAAATCATTTATTAACCAAATCTAAAAGAGAGTGGAAAGACTTTACCATGGTAGGGTGTCTCCTACCTAGCACTTTTAGTTTAAGTCCTTAAGTTGGACATTTGGTGGGGGTCCTTGCTAGGGTGGTTTATGCTTGAATTCATCCTTGAATCCCCACCAACATTTGCATCTCCAATGTCCACCGAGATCCCAAATTAGGCGCACAAGGCCTTCAAGTAAGCTTAAGTAGATGGCAAGGCCCCAAGAGTTTTGATTGTTGAAATGAATTCTGGGGTCCCAAACCTTGTTCTTGCACCCATCTTCCCGTTGACTACCATAGTTAAATTTGGGTGATAAGGCTTGTGAATTCTCGTGTGAGCACCAAAGCATTCTCCTAGACCCTTTTAGTTGAGAATTATACCAACCATTGTACTTAGACTTTAAGCTTCCAACCATAAGGAACCTTGATTGGAATTTCCACCCACTAATCAATTTCCTTTTGTTCTTAACCCCACAAAGAGCTCTAAGTTGCCCATCATTTTCAATCAAACCATATTCAAGTGGGAAAGTAAAGATTAGAGATAAGAATTTTACCCACTTAAATGTTATGTTGGATGGTGACTTAGGAAGGGATGTCTCCAATGGTCTTGTAAGTTCCAATCCCTTGTGCTCTTCTTTGATTACCTCCACCTCTTGGCAAGCTTCTTCAACTTCAGCCTCTTCCTCTTGACAAAGTTTTTCACTTTCAACTACCTCTTCACCAACTTCTTCTACCTCTTCCCCACTCTTCATGTCACAACATGGAGGTAATGTGGAACTTATCTCAACATCCACCTCAATTTCAAGAGGAGAAGATTCCTCAAATACCAAAGAATCATGTGTTGGTGTGGGCTCATCTCCAAGAGGACGATTTGTTATTTGCTCACCTTCTTCCAATTCTTCATCATTCATTATATGCTTAGGAGGTTGCGCACCCTCCTTAACATCAAATACAAGCTCATTGGAAGAGGGTTCAACAACTTCCACAAAATCATTAACAACACCATTTGATGTGGAGATGTTCTCAAACTTGGACTCCACCTCTTGTTCAACTTTGCCTAGCTCTTCAACCACTTCTTCTTCATTAACAATCTCCTCACTCTCCACTTGTTGCAAGACGTACTCCATATCCTTATCCTCATGTTGAGATTCTAAAATCTCCTTCATACTCCTTTCTTCGGTTGATTTCTCACATTCATCCGTGGAGATGCTTTGCTTGTTGCATGAGTCCAATGATTCCAAGATAGCAGTAATGTTAGCAAACTGAGCCGTGATTTTTTCAAATATGGGAGGTGATTCATCTTGTGGTTGAGAGTTCTCATACATTGGAGGTGTCTCATCTTGGTAATAACATGGAGGTGGTGGTTCTTGAGGGTATTGGTGGTGGAATTGGGGTGGTTCTCCATATGGTTCATATGGCTCATAAGATGGTTGGTATGGTGGATATGGGTTGGGGTCATATAGAGGTGGTTGGTGGTATGAGGCTTGTGAGTATGATGGTTCAAAATTATGTTGAGGAGGTGGTTCATAGATATATGGTGGTGGTTGTTGACAATCACAATAAGGGTCACCACATCCATTAGATTGATATGCATTAGGATTGGAATTATACCCATAAGAATCCGGAGGTTGTTGTTGCCAAGAAGGTTGATCCATCCCTTGAGGCTCCTCCCATCTTTGATTGTTCCATCCTTGATGCACATCCTCATTGTAGCTTCCATTCCCTACAACATAATTTGAGCCAAACTCATAGCCAAAGAGGTGAGAATTCATAATAGCAAATAAAAACAAAAGCTACAAAAAGAAGCAACAAGTCCTAAGCCTAACAAAAGCAAATAAGCAAGCAAAAGACAAACATATTCACATATTCACAATAGCCAATAACATAACACCATTGTAATTCCCCGGCAACGACGCCATTTTGATTAGCGAATTGTCGTGTCGGTATAGAATTTCCTCAAATGAATGAATTCTCGTTGCAAGTATAGTTCTACACCAACAAACAATCCTCCCAATCAAAAATATTGAGTTGTCACAAGTACAAACCCCAATAAGAAGTAACCGAAGTATTTAAACTCCGGGTCGTCTCACAAGGAATTGCAATGAAGTGATCAATTATTGGCTATGAAGATCAAGAGGAGTTTGATTTTTGTAATTTGCAAGAAAATATAAAAGCATAAAGTAAATGACAAGAAAGTAAAATAACAAGAACTAATAAAATAAGGGAAAAGAACTCTTGGCTAGACATAGGTAATTTGAGATCACCATCCTTGTCTACAAACCGTACATTGATAATTATGAGGAACCAAGCTCATTAAGTCTACTTCCAAAAGCCTTAAGTACGTAATATCAACTCCTAGACTTGAAGTACGTCAAATGGCTTTGATCACATCAACCCATAAGTCCCAACCTATCTACTAATTAGATTAGTAGTGGGTTAGTGTCAATGAGTATCAAATTGACCACCAAGGGTTCTCAAATCACCAATTCAATGAGACCCAATGACTCAAGGTCACTCAATTCCCTTATCCTAGGCCAAGAGTCAAGAAAACTACTCAAAAACTAGAGGAAATATTTTATCAAACACTTAGTGTGCAAGAAAAGTAAACATCATAAAATGCAAGAATTAAAGGAAACCCATGACTAACATAAGCAAGAAATCAATAGTAACAATGAAGATAAACATCAAGAGACATGGAAATATAAAATTGCATCAAAAGAAATTGAGATCCAACAAGTGGTCATCAACATAAAAGAAACATAAAAGAGAAATTAACATGAAAACTAAGAGAATCAAGTATAGAAGCATGAAATTGTAAAGAAAACAAGATGAGAACAATAATCAAAACCTAGATCTAAGATGCAAATATCCTAAGAACCCTAATTCTAGAGAGAAGAGGGAGCTTCTCTCTCTAGAAATTAACTTACATGATGCCAAAACTACAAAAAATTGCTCCCCCCTTACCCAAGCTTGAATTCTGCATGAAATAGCATTAGAAATGAGTTGGATTAGGCCCAAAATGCTCTAGAAATCGCTGGCCACGATTTCACTTTAGTGAACCACGTGCTCAATCGGCATGCACACGTACATGGCGCGTGCGCACCCTTATAATTCAGGAAAGTATGGAAAATTTTATATCATTTCGAAGCCCCGGATGTTAGCTTTCCAATGCAACTAAAACCACTTCATTTGGACATCTGTAGCTCAAGTTATGGTTGATTGAGTGCGAAGAGGTTAGGCTTGACAACTTTACGGTTCCTTCATTTCTTCATGAGTTCTCCCACTTTGCATGCTTTTCTCTTCACTTCTTCCATCCAATACTTGCTTTATAGACCTGAAATTACTCATCAAACATATTAAGGCATCGAATGGAATTAAGGTGAATTAAAATCACCAATTTTAGGGCCTAAAAAGCATATTTTCACATTTAAGTACAAATCAAGGGAAAATTGTAAAACCATGCTATTTCATTGAATAAATGTGAGAAAAGGTGATAAAATTCCCTAAATTAAGCACAAGATAAACCATAAAATCAGAGTTTATCACAAGTGAGACAGAGAAAGTGAGAGAATGAGCGAGAAGAAGAGAATGAGGCACATAATGCTTACTTGGTGAGCGCGGTGATGAGCGGCAACGGTGAAGAAGAGATTAGCGGCGATGAATCGAAGGTGAAAACCCTTGAAGAAGAGATGAGCGACGGCGACGAATCAAAGGAGAAGGCGAGCGAGTTTCTTCATGCAGCGTGAATTGGTGATGAATCGAAGAACAATATTCATTAGGCTCAGTATATAATACATTGTCGCGTATATTAGAAGACGTTTCTGAAAGCACACCCAAAATATAAATATTAGGTTACTCTTGAAAAGCGTTGTCTTTTGTATAAAAATTGTATCTATTGAGAGTAAGATAAGGCTACACTTTATAAGTGATTTTTTTACAATCTAAAGAGATACTTTTTAAGTGATGCCACAAATGTATTTCCTATTCTCCTACAAAAAAGAAACACGAAGAAAAGCGTAACCTACTCTAGGAATAGGCTACGCTTTTCAAATGTAGCTTAAAAAAGGTGTAGCTGAATGGGTGTTTTTCTTGTAGCGGTCTTCAAGGTATTAGCACAATTCCACTGTCTAATGTGTAAGAAGTTTGATATGCAATATTAGTTCGGAATAGTCAGTATATGGATCTGATTTTCATGATCTTTCTGTTCGCATGACAAAATGGTTGCACCTCATCAGATGTGTGACTATGATACAGTCTGTAATTCGATGCAGCAGCTGTCCTTTGGCAATATGTATCATATGTTTTAGTTGCTTTTCTTGCTCAGCAAAGTTGATAAACAACCCATAGATAAATTTTAGTTTGTTTGCTGGGTAAAAAGCCTCAATTCTTACGTTTTGTTCTTTTTCTTCGTTGGCAATACCACTTTAACATATTTTCAGACTTGAACATCAATCTGGTCTAAGCAAGAACTAATTTAGATAGATTTTGCTGCCACTGTGGGATTGCCTTTGCTATCTTAGGCTTGCTGCCTTATGCCAAGAATTGGTATTGGATAGAAGTTGAGTTTAAAATGTCAGTTTTCCCTTTTCTCCCAGTAGCAATGCTTCTGTAGTTATCAAACGTAGAAGTGATGTATCATCTCATGACTCTTGAACCCTGTGATGGTGCATATATTCCATGGATAAAGCCTAAAATAAAATTTCATTGATAATTCTCTAATGGATAATTATCTATCCACGGTTTGAAAGCGTTTAATGTTAGCTTTATTTTACGTCTTAATCTTCTGCTAATGCATGGTCACTTTTGTTTTTCCTTTGTAGATTTTTTTTATCTGTTTGGTTTTAAGAAAAATGATGTCATTGAGTTTGGAGAATTTGTTTGATCATTGGGTGAATTTCACATTAATTTTGGAAAATCCAATACTCAGTGATATAGTATTTTTAAAAATACAAGCACCTAGACAACAAATTATGGATAAACTAGAACCCATCATTTTAAAATTGGATATCATATATTTCACTTTTATCTCTTAAGAGTACTAATAGATTTTTCATTTGATACAATTTCTCTATAAATTGCCTTAAGGATGAATATCTCACCTGTTTAAATTTGATATGCTACTTTCTCCAAAGTGTATGTAGCAGATTAGGAAAGAGAACAATGTCTTGTGTAGTTGCTTATTTTTTTGTTCTTTTAATTTTGTAGATGATACCTCATAGAAGATAGAAAATTGGGTGGAGCCCAGGAGAAAAAATAGTGACCTGAACATAATCATATCATGCCTATTAGAGTTATTTATATCGTTTATTTTTAGTTTTCTTACATTTTTTTGTATGATGATCTTATCTACTTTATTTAATTTTGTGTGGGCTAAGATGATATTACTCTTTTCGACAAAGACTAAGGATCAAATTGTGCAAAATAAGCTCTAACTGAGCAGCCTCACTAAGTTGGTGAAAAATTTAACATGAATGAAAATACACACCAGCTTCAAAATTTAACAGAAAATTATTTTTCCAAGGACATCTTAGCCAGTGGTGCATCAATGGTGCACGGAATTGTGATCACACTTTTCACAACTCCGGTACAACTAACCAGCAAGTACACTGGGTCGTCTAAGTAATAAAACCTTACGCGAGTAAGGGTCGATCCCACGGAGATTGCTGGCTTGAAGCAAGCTATGGTCATCCTGTAAATCTTAGTCACGCAGATTCAATTGGTTATGAGTTTTGATAATTGAAAGATAAATAAAACGTAAATTAAAATAAGATACTATGTAATTCATTGGTGGGAATTTCAGATAAGCGTTTGGAGATACTTTGTTGTTTCAGAACCTCTGCTTTCCTATTGTCTTCATCCAATCATGTGTGCTCTCTTCCATGGCAAGTTGTATGTTGGTGGATCACCATTGTCAATGGATACTGATGAGCGGATAATTTATACGCTTTTTGGCATTATTTTTACATAGTTTTTAGTATGATTTAGTTAGTTTTTAGTATGTTTTTATTAGTTTTTAAATAAAAATCACATTTCTGGACTTTACTATGAGTTTGTGTATTTTTCTGTGAGTTCAGGTAATTTCTGGCTGAAATTGAGGGACTTGAGCAAAAATCTGATTCAGAGGCTGAAGAAGGACTGCAGATGCTGTTGGAGTCTGACCTCCCTGCACTCGAAGTAGATTTTCTAGAGTTATAGAAACCCAATTGGCGCGCTCGCAATTTTGTTGGAAAGTAGACATCCAGGGCTTTCCAGCAATATATAATAGTCCATACTTTGCACCAGTTTTGACGATGCAAACTGGCGTTCAAACGCCAAGTTCCTGCCCTATTCTGGAGTTAAACACCAGAAACAGGTTGCAAATCAGAGTTAAACGCCAGAAACAGGCTACAACCTGGCGTTTAACTCCAAAAAGAGTCTCTACACATGAAAGTTTAATGCTCAGCCTAAGCACACACCAAGTGGGCCCGGAAGTGGATTTCTGCATCATTTACTTATTTTCTGTAACCCTAGTTACTAGTTTAGTATAAAAACTACTTTTAGTGATTTATTTCACATCTCTGGTTAGTCTTTGACTAATTTTCTATTCTGAGATCACGTTTAGGGGGCTGGCCATTCGGCCATGCCTGAACCTTCATCACTTATGTATTTTCAACGGTAGAGTTTCTACACACCATAGATTAAGGTGTAGAGCTCTGTTATTCCTCATGAATTACTGCAAAGTACTATTGTTTTTCTATTCAACTCAAGCCTATTTCTTCTCTAAGATATTCATTCGCACATAAGAACATGATGAATGTGATGATTATGTGACGCTCATCACCATTCTCACTTATGAACGCGTGCCTGACAAACACTTCCGTTCTACATGAAAGCAAGCTTGAATGCATATCTCTTAGCCTCCTGATTTACGATCAGAGTCTTCGTGGTATAGGCTAGAATTATTGGCGACCATTCTTGAGATCCGGAAAGTCTAAACCTTGTCTGTGGTATTCCGAGTAGGATCTGGGAAAGGATGGTTATGACGAGCTTCAAACTCGCGAGTGCTGGGCGTAGTGACAGACGCAAAAGGATTACTGGATCCTATTCCAGCATTATCGAGAACTGACAGATGATTAGCCATGCGGTGACAGCGCATTTGGACCATTTTCACTGAGAGGACGGGATGTAGCCATTGACAACGGTGATGCCCAACATACAGCTTGCCATGGAAAGGAGTATGAATGGTTGGATGAAAGCAATAGGAAAGCAGAGGGTCAGAAGGAACAAAAGCATCTCCATACGCTTATCTGAAATTCTCACCAACGAATTACATAAGTATTTCTATCATATTTTAGATTTTAATTATATTTTAATTATCAAATCTCCATAACTATTTGAATGCGCCTGACTGAGATTTACAAAGTGACTATAGCTTGCTTCAAGCCGACAATCTCCGTGGGATCGACCCTTACTCACGTAAGGTTTATTACTTGGATGACCCAGTGCACTTGCTGGTTAGTTGTGCGAAGTTGTGAAAAAGAACTAAGATTAGGAACGTGCGTATTAAGTTGTTGGCGCCGTTACGAAGGAATGATCAATCACGATTTTGTGCACCAGCTACCATCCGTCCTCTCAGTGAAAATGGTCCAGGTACAGTTTCTGAGCGGCTAATCAACTGTCGGATCTGTCATCTTGGATGAAAAATACCAAGCACGGCTACCGCACGGCTAATCATCTGTCGGTTCTCACTTGTGTCGGAATAGGATCTCTCTATCCTTTTGTACACTGTCACTGCACCCAACATTCGTGAGTTTGAAGCTCGTCACAGTCATCCCGTCCCGGATCCTACTCGGAATACCACAGACAAGGTTTAGACTTTTCAGATCTTAGGAATGCTGCCAATTGGTTCTAGCCTCTACCACGAAGGTTCTAATCTCACGGATTCGAATGCTCTGTTGTCAGGAGAGGCAAGTCAAATCTGTGGATCAGAGACCCAAGAGACTATACTCTGGCTGTCATCTAATGACTACGTTGAACATCATGTAGATCGCTTGTGGTTGTCAGGCACGCGGATCTTGGCTAAGCGAGTAACGAATATAGTGGGTGATTGCCACGGGTCACCCATTCATTTTGACTTAACTGAATTAAGTACGAGAGTATATCTTGGAGAAGAAGTAAGCGTGAATTGAAAGAGAAACAATAGTACTTGCATTAATTCATGAAGAACAACAGAGCTCTGCACCTTAATCTATGAAGTGTAGAAACTCCACCGTTGAAAAATACATAAGAAAAAAAGGTCTAGGCATGGCCGAATGGCCAGCCTCCCAAATGTGAAAAATGGCATAAGATGATCAAGAGATCCGAATACAATAGTAAAGACTAGTATTTATACTAAACTAGTTACTAAGGATTACAGAAATTGTGTAACTAAGTGCAGAGAGTGCAGAAATCCACTTCCGGAGCCCACTTGATGTGTGCTTGGGCTGAGCATTGAGCTTTACACGTGCATAGGCCTTTTCTGGAGTTAAACGCCAGCTTGGATGCCAGTTTGGGCGTTTAACTCCAGTTCTGGCGTTTTACGCCAGAAAAAGGGTCTCTGGCTGGCGTTGAACGCCAGTTTGGGCCATCAAATCTCGGGTAAAGTATGGACTATTATATATTGCTGGAAAGACCAAGATGTTAGCTTTCCAGCCCAATTGATAACGCACCAATTGGACTTTTGTAGCTTCATAAAAACGTGTTTGAGTGCAGGGAGGTCAGACTCCAACAGCATCTGCAGTCCTTTCTCAGCCTCTGAATCAGATTTGTGCTCAGGTCCCTCAATTTCAGCCAGAAAATACTTGAAATTCCAGAAAAATACACAAACTCATAATAAAGTCCAGAAATGTAATTTTTGTATAAAAACTAATAAAAATATAATAAAAAGTAACTAAAACATACTAAAAACTATCTAAAAATAATGCCAAAAAACGTATAAATTATCTGCTCATCAATCAACATCTGGATCCATGGGAATCAGTAACCAACATAAAGGTTGCAATTCATATAAAGCCTTGCTAATCATGTTTGATTAATTTTCGAATAACTTGATTGATTATCATTTCCTTTTGATTGATTTTGACATTAAGCACACTGGTAATTTTTAATAGCACTGGAAGTGTTAGAACTAAAATTCTTTAGTGTCTAATGCTGAATACATGCAGTATTAATTTTGAGTGGTTGAAGTCTTTCTTTTCTCACTTTAAGCACTAAACTTGATTTAATGTGCATGCATTAAGTGCAGGAATCATTCACTTTTGTATTTTATTACATTACATGTTCAATGCTTCTTTGATTTGATAATTATAAACTGTAATTGTCATTATGTCATTAAAGAAGTGAAATTATAATTCTTGATACAAAATGTTGAAAGTGAAAGAAGATTTGGACTGCTCAGTTAGTTTGTTATTTAATAATAAATTCATCTTAGAGCTAACTTTGAGATATATCCATTATTCAATGTATTTGATGCTTTTGTTAATATGACTCTTTAATAAAATATAGGACTGGGAATATTATATCTAATTTTGAGCAAATAAAATCTACAATATCAGTTACTAAGGTTCATAGTTCTGTGAATGGCTCAAGTGATTAACCTGTGAACTCTAATATGATTGTATTTCTAATATGCTCGACTTAAACTTTTATAGGAGTTGTGATCTTTACTCTTCACCCTTTTAATGAGGCCCACATGTCGTAATAAGAAGTCTTTTACCATTAAAAATATTATATTATCTTTTTGCTTTTCATTAATTAGTTTAAGTGTTTTGTTGTGTAAAAAATGTAAATGCACATATGCAATGAGAAATTTCAATCAAAGAGAGTAGGTTATTAGTCAATGAGAGTAGACAATAATATACTTCTTTAACTTGTGCTTTAGTCTTCTTTCTCTTTCTCTTTTACAACCTAGAAAAACTGCCTTCAATAATGAGCTCTCAACTCATTACTTCATTCATTATAGAAAAACTTGAGGTCTTTTTAAGGCTTCCACTATACTACTTCATTTTCTTCTTCTTTATGTCTTCTTGAATTTTTTAATTTGGATTTTATTTTTGGGCGTTTAAGTGTGCATTTGTTCCCTAAGGTATTTGAAATTGAGATAGAATTTAATCTCTTCTTATGTCTTGAATTTTTTATTATCTTTTGATTTTTTCTTTATTTTTTCTATTTTCTAACATTGAAAAATTGACATATAAAAAACAACGCCTTTTTTTAGTTTAGAACTAGTATTTTTACCCGTAATAACATTACGGGAATATAGATTTTTAAAACTATGGTCCACTTTATTCTGACAATATAGATTATGCATAGCACAAAAGATTCATTAAATCAAACTACTTTTACAAAAAAAAGTCGTAGATTAACAAAATTCTCTGACTAAGAAGACCAAAGTATCTGTAGATAAAAAATCAAATAATAAGATTTTTAGTTATTATTTTTATATGAAAAAGTCTAATTTTTTATTAATAATTAATTTTAATAGTTGTTATCTAAAATTTAAAATAATTTAACATGAATACTTTTATATTTAATTAGGTGTTAACTGTTAAATCTGTTACACAAATCGAAGTAATTAATTTTTATACTTGCTATTTAAAAATAATATTTTTCTCCCTGTATATATAAAAATATAATTAGATATTAGTATAAAAAAATTATACTGATAGTTATAAAATTAACTCAAAATTATTCTTTTTAAAACAATTAAATCTTGATTCTAGCTTTTAATTATAACATTAGTATTCTCTTCAAATTATATGTAATAAATATTTGAAAGAAGAGAAATAAAAATATAGATTAGAAAGATAAGTAATGAAAATTTAAAACTAAATAAAAAACTATGTATATAAAAACAATAATAATAATATTTTTTATTTAAATTATATTATTTTGTTAATTTTATTTTCTGTAGAAGAGAAAGACAGAAAAAATAGAGAATGAGAGAAAAGAGAGTGAAAGATAAAGATGAAGAGTGAGAATGAGAGTAAGAGTTTGTTAATTTTGAAAGAAAAAATTTTATTTTAATTGTAAAAGAATATCAAATGACATATTTTGATTTGTCAAATTACTAATATAAAATATAAATTATATATAGAGTAAAAATAGTAGAGTGAAATAAAAAAATGGAGAGAGGTAGATGAGAGAATTTAGGAAGGGAGTTTATTAATTTTGAAAAAAAATATTTTCTCTCAATTTTAATAAGAGAGTGTCATGTAACACACTTGATTATTAAATTAGATAGTAATATATGATACATAATATAGGTATATTTTAATTTCAATTTTAATATTTCAATTTTAATTTTAATACAATTAAAGAATGTCCTATTGTATATTTTGATTGTCAAATCAGTAATTAATCATTGATATTGACAATGATATATAAAATAAATAGAGTGGTCGAAGGAATAATAGAAATAGAGAAAGGAAGGGGAGGAGGGGAGAAGTCTTTAATTTTGGAGGGAAAGATTTGATTTCAATTGCAATGAGGGAGTGACATGTGGCACATTTTGGCTATAAAATTAGTAAGGATGAGGGAAGAATTCTTTAATTTTGGAGCGAAAAATTTAATTTCAATTACAATGAGAGAGTGACATGTGGCACATTTTAGTTGTAAAATTAGTAAGGAGAAGAGGAGAATTTCTTAATTTTGGAGGAAAAGATTTTATTCCATTTGCAATGAGAAAGTGACATGTGACATATTTTGGTTATAAAATTAGAGATATATGATAGATTTTTTGAACAATTTTAGTTATAACTTATATAAACTTTGTTTATAGAGCAAAATATGTCATCTCAAATTTCTATCCACCTTACCTGTGTTTCTTTTAAATTTTTTATTATTTATTGTCTGTGCAAAATTTGAGCATCGTTTTTATTATTTATTGGTTGGCTGTGATGAGAAGTTGTGATATGTGTATGTATATGTATTTAAAGGAAAAAGATTGATGATTTGTGGTTGAAATTGGTGGAAAATTCATGAGGAATTTGTTGAATGGTTTATGTAGTTTTGAATGTTGATATGTGTGGAGCTAATGGAGGTATGTGATATTATGCGAGTATAATGTGTTCAAATGTATATATATATATATATATATATATATATATATATATATATATATATATATATATATATATATATATATATATATATATACCCTAAACCCTAAACGATATATATATATATATATATATATATATATATATATATATACACCCTAAGTGAACTTGTCGTAACGGTTCCGCTTTAAAAAGCAAAGGCCGTGGATAGAGAGTGATAAAGGGGGAGGGTTGTTTCAAGCTACGAAGTCGTTTTTGTGTTGAATTGGACCTGGTAGTGTCAACCTATCTTCGTTGGGAACTTTTACCAATAAGCGTTATTCGTTAGGCTACCTCTACGAATAAGGGAAAGTCCTACTCGCTTTGAAGCAGCGAAGGCAGGAATCGCGTGAACAGCAGAGATCCTTTCTCAACGTGGTGTATAGCACGAAAAACTTATACATATATATATATGGTGAAGATATTGAATTGATAAGGAAGCATTGGTATTTTAGGTAACTAAAGGGTTGATGAGTGAGGGATTAGTGTTTAATGAGTTATGATTTTGGTAAAATAGAGGTTTGAGTAATTTTGTGAAAATATGATTTTTGGCCAAATTTTAACTAGCCATAACTTGGCTTCTGGATCCCCAAATTATTTCAAGCTTATTTCAAACGAAAATTGGGTCTGTGAAGTTTACGCCATTTGAAGAATGGATGAAAAATGTTTTAAAAAGAAAAAGTTATGTGCGTCGGATGTTTGGAGTGCAAAGCTGAAAATTTTGCAGCATTCAGCATTTTTGCTATTCAGCATAACTTGTGTACGCGACCACTGCATGCGACGCGACCAACTTATTCGGGTTGGTTATCTCACATATGCGAGCAGGGTGCTTGCGTACGCGTGCACAGAAAATTGTACGCCCACGCGGACGCATGACCCCGATTTTCAGCAAAGTAGATTTTTATGTTTTAAAGCATAATTTTGAACCTCTAAATGTATGTTTGTGATACTTGGGTAGTAGCAAGGATGGTGGTTCGTCCTGCTTGTTCCAGGTTAATATTTGAGATTTGGTAACAATGATGATTGATTTAAACAGAATGAATGTATGTTTGAGATCCTGGGCAGTAGCAAGGATGGTGGTTTGTCTCGCTTGCTCCAAAGTCAGTGATTATGACGCCTGGGTAGTAGCATCAGTAGTGGATTATTCCACTTGCTCCAGGTTGAGCTTTTAAACACCTGCTTGGGTAGCAGTCGCAGTAGTGGTTATTTCACTGGCTTTGGGTTAAGCGGGTTGCAGTAAGGGGGTTGTAGCTCAAACCCACTTGCTTTGCATGGGTGTTTCAGTCCATGGTTAGCACCCAGGACATGTTGGATTCGCTATAAAACCGACAGATGATATCATTAGCCATAGGGCAGGCATTCATCATATGCATTTGTCTGTTTTGCTTGAGTTTGCATTTCTTGGGATTTCCTAATTGATAATTTATGCCTACCTGCTATATTTACTACCTGCTGTGTAATTGTATTCTAAATGTGTTTGTCTTCGCTTGTATTGTTTATCTGTGCAATAGTGAATCTGGAGGGTTGGAGGAGGTAGAAGGTGAATTGTAGAGTTAGAGTTTTTTAAGACAGTGAGTGGATTGTAATTTGAGAGATTAAGTTAGGATTGAGTTAGAACCTTAAGAACCTTAGATATCTACCCCTGCTTATGGTTTATGTTTTAGTCCCTTAAGATTGTCGGAGTTCCAGGATTGCCTCTGGCTTTCCCTGGACCTTATTTATTATATATATGGGCACCTTAACCATACTGAGAATCTCTGGTTCTCATCCCATACGATATTGTTGTTTTTCAGATAAAGGTCGAGATGCACCTCAGTGAGCGAATGGAGTTCCCTCTGGAAGCGAAGTTGGTTATCCTGGGATTACTGTATTTTATTTTATGTTTTGTGTATATGTATATAGATTCTCCACCCTTGTATTTTGTATTTTATCCCTCCTAGAGGTTGACTTGGAGAAACAGGTGTTTTGTCATATATTTGGGGTTACTCTTTTGGGTTATTTATATGTATATGTATATATTTACTTTGACCGGTTCTTGCTTCGCGAGCTGAGTCAGAAGCCTTGCTATTTATCATATTTACTTTGACCGGTTCTCATATTTATCTCTTACGCGAGTGATGTGATTTTCTATTTAACGCTTTGCTTAACTTTTCTTCACAAGCTTCTATTTAAAATTCCTTTCAACTATATATATATATATATATATACTTTTAGATGTTGTAATACCTTGCCACCTCAGCTTTATGACTTAAGCATAAGACTCTGTGTGGTAGGGTGTTACATTATGGTATCAGAGCAGTTCATTCCTGTAGAGCTTGGGGAATGGACTGACTATGCTTCTGAGCATACTCTGTTTGTGTGTACATGCTATTTAGGATGTCTGCTTGACATATATAGCATAAATATTCATGAGCATTATTTTTGGAGATTTGAAGCACTAGACTTTAGATATTAAGACTGATCACCTTAATATCAATTGTTCGGTATGGACAAGACCTAAATGCTGTCTCGTGAACGTGAGTGAGGTAATACTGTTGATTCTTTGGCTGCTGCTGAAGAGATGGAGCGAACAAACTAGAAATGGTGACAGAGACTGTAATGAACCTCGTAGTGGAGAAAACCAAGGACTCAGAACTTGTGCAACCAAAGCAAAAGTCAATGGCGTTAGTTAGAAAGGTAGAAAGATACAAGAAGATGTTTGGTGGAAGCAAGAGAAGGATTAAGTTCTTAGTAGTTGATAATCCAAGTGACGCTGTGGAAGCACGGCGATTTTGGTGGCTCTAGAATTGTATCGACGTGAGAAAGGAGTTTTAGGATATAATGGTGTCTTAAGGAATCAGTGTAGGATCGAGGAGTGAAAATGTGTGTGATTTAGGCTATAACAGATTGAATTAGACTAAGAAATTAGAAAATTGATTAGTGTTTGAGATAGTTGAGAAGGATTAGAGATCGATTTGGTTTAGATAGGATCCTTGGAGGATAAGGGAGTTTGTAGTCAATAAGAAAGAGTTAGACGAAACTAAGAATGAAATAGACGGGTTTAGCTTAGGCTTGAAATGGGAATAGGTGTTAAATTGATATTGGAGAATGACAAAATGAATGGTAAGAGATCGGTTGAATCTGAGGGAGCGTATATGGAGAATTAAGAGCAAATTTTTTTAGGATGAAAATTTCTGTTAAGGGGGTAGAATGTAAACCCCGAGTAATTAGTAAATAATTAGTTAATAAATTAATTATTAATCAAATAAATTAGAAAATAAAATTTTATAATTTAGTGAGGTATAACAAATTAAAATATGAATTTAGACTCTAATTTTAAAGAATTTGTCTCAAGATTGGACTGAACGGGCCGAACCGGGTGAACTGGGCTCGTATTAGGCCCAAGGCCCAAACCAATGAGGTTTTAATGAAGGGCAACAGACCTTCCTCCCCCATTTTCAACACAAAAACACACTGCATGCATTGGAGGAAGGGGGAGAGCATGTGAAATTCCAAAATCCTTTATGGTGATTCAAATCCTTGTAACTTTTGATCCGGAGCTCCGATCACCGCACCGTTTGTGGCCACGCGACCGCAGCGTCAAGCTCTACAAAGTTCGGTTGTTAATTTGGTAAGAAATCCACGTTTTTCTTTTCAATTTTCTCTTCTCCAATTTCGAATTCAATGTGTAATCATGTTGGATTTTGCTTGAATTCAGTGTTTAGGTTCGAATTAACTCACAGGTATTGTCGGGTTTAGCTCATTGGAACTGTGGGTCAGGTAAGCACCCTCAATTCCTTTGTGAAATGTTGAATTAGTGAACTCTATGTTGATTATAATGAATATTATGATGTTAGATTGAAATTGGTTGTGGATTTGACACAATTTGAGGAATTGAAAGCTTGAGGTCAAGTTTCGGATGCTGGGTTTCGTTGGTAAGGTTTTGGAATTTTGAAATCTTGTGGTGCGGGAACGCTTGAGGTGTTTCGGGTTTATCAGAAAAGATATGATTTTGGTTCTCGTATAAAATATATAATGTAACGTTAAAACTTAGGCTAGTTGACAGTAGGATAAGTTGAATTGGTATATAATGTATGTTAGTGGATATAGGACATGAATATTAAAGTTAATGTGGTTGTCAATGAATTAAAATGAATTGGTTGGCTGGGATGAGAAGTTGTGATATGTGTATGTTTATGTATTTAAAGGAAAAAGATTGATGATTTGTGGTTGAAATTGGTTGGAAATTCATGAGGAATTTGTTGAATGGTTTATGTAGTTATGAATGATGATATGTGTGGAGCTAATGGAGGTATGTGATATTGTGCAAGTATAATTTGTGTTGAAATGATTGTGGTATAGCTTGAGTTGGTGAAATTATATATATATATATATATATATATATATATATATATATATATATATGGTGAATATGATATTGAATTGATAAGGAAGCATTGGTATTTTAGGTAACTAAAGGATTGATGAGTGAGGGATTGGTGTTTAATGAGTTAAGATTTTGGTAAAATAAAGGTTTGAGTAATTTTGTGAAAATATTATTTTTGGCCAAATTTTAGTGAGTCATAACTTGACTTTCAAACCCCCAAATTATTTTAAACTTGTTTCAAATGAAAATTGGGTCCGTGAAGTTTACGCCATTTAAAGAACGGATGAAAAATATTTTGAAAAGAAAAAGTTATGTGCGTCGGAAGTTTGGAGTGCAAAGTTGAAAATTTTGCAGCATTCAGCATTTTTGTTATTCTGCATAACTTGCGTACACGACCACTGCACGTGACGCGACCAACTTATTCGGGTTGGGTATCTTGCGTATGCGAGCAGGGTGCTTGCGTACGCAAGCATGGAAAATTGTACACCCACGTGTACGCGTGACCCCGGTTTTCAGCAAAGTATATTTTTATGTTTTAAAGCTTAATTTTGAACCTCTAAATGTATGTTTGTGATACCTAGGTAGTAGCAAGGATGGTGGTTCGTCCTGCTTGCTCCAGGTTAATGTTTGAGATTTGGTAACAATGATGATTGATTTAAACTAAATGAATGTATGTTTGAGATCCTGGGCAGTAGCAAGGATTGTGGTTCATCCCGCTTGCTCTAAGTCAATGATTCTGACGCCTGGGTAGTAGCAGCATTAGTGGATTATTCCACTTGCTCCATGTTGAGCTTCTAAACACCCGCTTGGGTAGTAGCCACAGTAGTAGTTATTCCACTAGTTCTAGGTTAGGCGGGTAGTAGTAAGAGGGTTGTAGCTCAAATCCACTTGCTCTGCATGGGTGTTTCAGTCCATGGTTAGCTACCAGGACATGTCGGGTTGGCTATATAACCGACAGAATATATCATTAGCCATATGGCAGGCATTCATCATTTACATTTGTCTTTTTTGCTTGAGTTTGCATTTCTTGGGATTGCCTAATTGATAATCTATGCTTACCTGCTATATTTACTACCTGCTGTGTAATTGTATTCTAAATGTGTTTGTCTTCGCTTGTATTGTTTATTTGTACAATAGTGAATCTAGAGGGTTGGAGGAGGTAGAAGGTGAATTGTAGAGTTGGAGTTTTATGAGACAGTGAATGGATTGTAATTTGAGAGATTAAGTTAGGATTGAGTTAGAACCTTAAGAACCTTAGATATCTACCCCTGCTTATGGTTTCTGTTTTAGTCCCTTAAGATTTATAATCTAAGTGTCGGAGTTCTAGGATTGCCTTTGGCTTTCCCAGGACCTTGTTTATTATATATATGAGCACCTTAACCATACTGAGAATCTCTGGTTCTCATCCCGTACGATATTGTTGTTTTTCAGATGCAGGTCGAGATGCACCTCGGTGAGCGTATAGAGTTTCCTTTGCAAGCGAAGTTGGTTATCCTGGGATTACTGTATTTTGTTTTATGCTTTGTATATATGTATATAGATTCTCCACCCTTGTATTTTCTATTTTGTCCCTCCTAGAGGTTGACTTGGAGAAACAGATGTTTTCTCATATATTTGGGGTTACTCTTTTGGGATTTTTTTCATTTATAAAATAAAAAAAATTATTATTTTTCCCAACATAATTTTTGGACTTTAATTTCCCAAATACGATTTTTTTTTTGGGCATTTAAGCAAGTTTGCCGGACCCGCCGGCGAACTCTATAAAAATTGGCAAGTTCGCCTAACCCCGACGAACTCTAAATATTTTATAGAGTTCGTCTAACCCCTGGCGAACTCCCTTTTAACATTTTTCAATTCCGCATTTTTAATCCATTATCATCTCCAAATAGTATATAAATCAACAAACAGTGTATAGAAATACACAAAAATACACGAACAACAAGCATGACTTCTTTAAGGATTTTTTAATTATAAATTAAAAAAATAAGTCATATTTAACAATGACAACCATTGTTATCGTCTCTAAAAATACATAGGTACACCGGAATAAGTCATATTTAACAAAAAAAATTTAATTATAAATTAAAAAAATAATTATTTTCCAAAAATAATCCACTTCAAATATATCATATTGAAAAGTTAATAATGGTAACCATTATTATCCTTTCCAGAGTACATAAGAAGAGTACACATAAAGTACACAGGATAGCAATCGTTGTTATTTTCGGAAAATAGTTATTTTTTTAATTTATAATTAAAAAAATTCTTGTTAAATATGACTTATTCCTGTGTACCTATGTATTTTTAGAGATGATAACAATGGTTGCCATTGTTAAATATGGCTTATTTTTTTAATTTATAATTAAAAAAATCCTTAAAGAAACCATACTTGTTGTCCGTGTATTTTTGTGTATTTCTATATACTGTTTGTAGATCTATATACTATTTGAAGATGATGATAATGGATTAAAAACGCAAAATTGAAAAAAGTTAAAAGGGAGTTCGCCATGGGGATTATGCGAACTTGCCAATTTTTATAGAGTTCGTCGAAGTCCGACGAACTTGTTTAAATGCCAAAAAAAATCGTATTTGGGGAATTAAAGTCCAAAAATCATGTTGGGAGAAATAATAATTTTTTTTATTTTATAAATAAAAAAATTCTTATTTATATGTATATGTATATATTTGCTTTGACTGGTTCTAGCTTCGCAAGCTGAGTCAGAAGCCTTGCTATATGTATCTTTGGAATTTTTCTCTCATATTTATCTCTTACGCGAGTGATGCAATTTTTTGTTTAATGCTTTGCTTAACTTTTCTTTACAGGCTTCTAGTTAAAATTTCTTTCAATTATTATTATATATATATATATTTATACTTTTAGAGGTTGTAATACCTTATCACCTCAACTTTATGACTTAAGCATAAGACTCTGTCTGCTAGGGTGTTACGCAATTTATTGAGATTTTTATCCAATTTTTTATAACTTGAGACTATTACTTTTTTTTTTTCTCTTTTATTAACGATATGAAATCACTAACTAAATTCTTCAATAGCTTAATTTTTCTTTGACTTTTACTTATTGAGATAGAATTATGATTTGTTAATTATAATATGTCATTAGTTAGATAATGTTAGTTCCTTTTGGAGAAACACGTGTAACTTATTTTGATTATTATCAAATTCGTTTTGTTTCTGACTTTTTTTTTTATAGCATCATTTTTATTGCTCAGTATTTTTACAATGTTCAATTAGTGATGTTTTGTTCAATGATGTAAGTGTCTCTTTTCATTTTTGTAGGTCTTGCAATGATAAGCAAATTAGCTAGGAGCACACTTTATCAATTAGACTGTAATTTTGATGATAGATCAATTAACTTTGATTATGTTGATATAGCCAAAATTACATTACAGTATATTATCTAGTCCAAAATAATTATTTATTTAGATAAACTGGTATCTATTAAACTAGAAATCAATGAGTTGAATGTTATATGGAGTTTTCTTAGAATTTTGAGTCTATTTTTTATTAGATTGATGATAAAAGGTTTTCTTATTTTATATATAGTTGTAATTTTGCAGGTAGGTTCAAGTTAAAAGTTATCATGTATTAAGATATATATTTAGTTTTAGGGGTTAAATTTTATGTCATCTCAAACAATTCAAATTTTTAACTATTTTTTTTATGATTTTTAGAGAATTTCTTATTTTGAGATTTTCGTGTTTGTTATTTATAAAATAAATATTTTATTTCATTGAGAATATAAACCGTAGAGCAGAAAAATTATAATGAAAGACGAAAAAAAAAGTTGTAAAAAATAAATAATTTTTCCACTTTTATTTGGCTTTTGTATTTAAAAAATTTTCCCTTTTAAGAATATAATATTGATATTTATTTCTAAATAATGTGTATGTTCTATTTAATTGTTTTAACAAAATAACCTGACAGACATTCATGATTAGTTAGTGTATTAAAACATGTTTGATTCTTTTAGAATCATTACAATTTTTATTATATTGATGTCGAAACTCATGTACAAATATAATAAGAAGGCTCTAGAAATAATTAAAAAAAAAATAAGAATTAAATAAGGTGAAGTCTTTTTCATTTTATATATATATATATGATTGGAGGATTTAGTAAAGTCTTTTACATGATCATCAATTGAGATATATTTATAAATAGAGTAAGTATTCCTTGGTTGAGTTAGATCATTTCATCTCTTTCTAGCTTATTGTGTTGTTTTCTTATAAAGTTTGTTTAATATTTGTTTTAGTTAAGTTTTAATTTTAATTCTCAAGATAACTTTAATTTTAGAATTTGTCAGGACCTAGAAGTTCAATTAGTTGAAGAGAATGAGAAATGTACAAAGTATTATATCTTTTCTATATGTATATGTTGATTTTTAATTAATAACCCCTTACGTTGATCATTCATTGCTAATAATGTTTCTCTTTTTGGTATTTTTCTTTTGCTTACTGAAAAATTCAGAATCAATTCAAGAATAAGAAAATTTATTAAAGTACAAAAAATGAGTTAAATAAACACTATTATGAGAAAATTCTCTCTTTTATATAGGATTAAAAAATTTTTTCTTAATATTTTGGTGTAATTTTTTTTTTCATAGTGATATGATCTTGTGAATTGTGAGTGTTTTTCTATTGATACTTTAAAATTTTTACATCATATTTTGTCTCATTTTTATTTATTTATTTATTTTTGTTCTTCCCTCCCATTTTTGCATTTCTCTTTTTTTTTTTTATTTTTACAAAATTCTCTTTGGTATAAGCTTTTACTACTATTAGCAGTATTTGGATTCTCAAAGCAATTTTTTGTTCACCGTGAGTTTTGGAAAGAAGTGAAATATGGTCATTTTGAATACACTTTCTCTGCCAATATTCAAAAAATGATCTTCAAGGGCCATGAGGTTGCTATCAAAAGCAAAAGTTTCAATTTTATTTTTATTTTTATTTTTATTATTAAAGCTTTGATTTAACTTTTATTTCTTTTTCTGATTTTTTGCACAGAAAAGAATTTGGCCTAATTTAGGTTTTTGCCATTTTTTTCCTTCTAATTTAAATTGTGTTTTATCTTACTAACTGAATTTCATTTGTATAATAAGCACTGTTATTGTGAATTTTATATATAATGATACATGTACACCACTTGAGTTTTACTTGGATGCTATTTAGAATTTTTTTTTTTTTTTACTTATCCCTTCTTCCATTATAGAGTAGCTTATGGCTTGAAAGAAGCTTTTTGAAAAAGTTAAGGTAGGTAATACTACTACTTGCTTATCTATATATATATAAACAATAGCACTCGCATCCTTTTTTCTTCGAGCTGGAGAGCTGCCCGCATTTCACGCCAATTCGCATCCAAGATAGAACTTCCTTTTCCTTACGAAATTTCCTCTTCAATAGTGCACGTGTTCGTTTATCATTCGGCTACTCAGGTGACAACTCTCCGGATTTTCTCCCGCATGTCGCTGTTTTTAGGTATTTAGTGCCCCAGATCATGATAACTTCGAACTTTAACTCCGATGGTTTTCTCTCCCACTCTTCTTTTCTCCCTCTATACGTTACCTTTCATTTGCGCCATCACATCCTCCCTCTACCTCGCTCAAAACCCTAAAGCCCATCTTCCATTTCATTACCCCCTCGATATCCTACTCTCGCCTTCACACCTCGATCTTCTTTGTGGGTGTTGTGATCCCGATTCTTCCATCTCCACCATGTGACCTGTCTTTCTGTCCCTTTTCTCTATTTCTCTCTGCACGATGTCGGTGTCACTCTGAGACCCTGGATCTTCAACCCAATTTTTTTATCCCCATCTAGTTCGTGTTTCTAGATCCTTTCTTGGATTATCCCAGTTTTCTCTATCTGGGTACATTGTGCATATTGATGGATGGATGGTGTAAGATGCTGCAGTGACACCGACGACAGACATGAAGAGGAAAAAAGGATTTCTTTGGTTACTCAAAATGCCAGTGCATGCCAAGCAGAATCGGGAGCTAGTCCAGGTGAAGCGCGGGGGCTAGCGACAGAATAAAATAGGCAAAGTTGTCCGACTTCCATCGACATTTTCTGTCCCGAACGACCATAGAAAATTATCATTATCATTTTCTATGTATTGGTATAAAAATTATTCTTCTTGAGTATTCATTTTTTTTCTTTCTCCTAAAAAAATGGACTTAGAGCAAAGGAAATGTCTCAAGGCATTGAACCGGTAAAACAAGGATATTTGCTGGTTGGAGCTAGATTCGACGGGAAAAGGCTCTGATGCATATTTAGTAGATGTTCCATGTTATGATTTGGTTTAAGTGAATTTTCTAGAGAAAAAATTCTGCTTTATTTGCAAACTGGCTTCTTGAAACCTAGCTTATTACTCTAAGGATTTTGTGTCTACTGCAGAATATTAATATTTGTTTTCTAGTATCTATTGATGCGTGAGAATCTTCTCTGTCTTTTCCTAGTGAATTTGCATTCAAATTGTTGAGTTTAATCAAGATTTAAATATCTTTTAACCACTATGGATTCTACTTTGAGTTGTGGGCAATTCTATTTATTTCATGTAGCATTTAGATGGATTTAATGGAGTTTTTGTAGAAAAAGAGAAGAAAGTGAATGATGTTGTCAACTCTGACCTCCTTGCACTCCAATGGGAATAACTTGAGCTACAGAGAACTAATTGACGTGATTCCAGCGACATTGAAAAGCTAACTTCCAGAGCTTTCCAACATTATATAATAATATACCCTTTCTCTCCATTCTATACAGTCAAGATGGCACCTTACTTGGAATTTCCCAAGTTAGGCACCAGGATCACAAAGCCTCCTCCATATGCATGCTGCCAGGGCAGCGCCTAACTTCAGAATCTTGAAGTTAGGTGCCAGGAAGACTAAAAGCACATAATTGCAATCTGCCAGGGCAGCACCTAACTTCCCTTTTGTGAAGTTAGGCGCCAATTAAGCTTCAAGGCATGGTCAAGGCATCAACGAAGATTTTATTTATTTTGATTAAAACTTTTATTTTATTTACAATTAGGAAAATATATTATTCAGTTTTAGAAAATATATTTTACATTAATTAGGATTAGATATAAAATGAGAAAGAATCATCCATTCGCGCTCCTCTCTTCTCTCTTACCTCATTTTGCACTTTACAGTTTTTCAGAATCCTTGTTTTCTCTCTGAACCATGAGCAACTAAACTTCTACTGTTAAGGTTAGGAGCTCGGTTTATTGTATAGATTGACACTATTACTCTTCTATTATAATTACTGTTTTGATTTCAATTTCAAGAATTTGTTTTCGTTCTTCATCTTATAAATCTGGGTGGAACGGAAGTATGACCCTTATTCTATTTGAGTTCTTGTGAATCTCGGGAGAGTTATCTCTAGAAGATTGTCTCGCTTGAACAACAGTCTTGATTGTGATTCTCTAGAGAGTCTCACTTGAACAACAGCTTGAAAACAATGTCTCCTAAATCACTAATTATCTGGACTTAACGGGATACGTGACATATAATCCTCTTATATTTAGATAATTAGGATTTTTGTGGCACATATACTAGTTTTAAACTTAACCCTCTAATCGGAATCAAGTGACCAAGGAATTGGCGATTGATGAAGGTTAGAGGAGAGTAAAAAGGTCTAAGGAATTAAGGTTTAGTCACATATAGTTTGCCATGAATTGAATCTTGCATGATTAAAGTAGTTGGTAAGAAAAGTTAATCCGGAAAATAAATATCTCTGAAACCTTAACTGTTTTCTCCCATATTATTCACACCAATTTACTGCGTGCTTTAGTTTATTCTGAATTTACTGTTAATGCTTTTGAACTCTCAAAATACCATTTTTTATTTGTCTAACTAAGTAAATCACACAATCATTGTTGCTTAGTCCATCAATCCTCGTGGGATCAACCCTCATTCACTTGAGGTACTACTTGGTACGATCCGGTGCACTTGCCGGTTAGTTTGTGGGTTATAAATTCCGTACCAAATTTTTGGCGCCGTTGCTGGGGATTGACTGTGATTGACAACTATTAGTTGTTTGATTGCTTAGATTAGGCGTTTTAGCTTTGATTTATTTAATTGTTGCTCCTTAATTTTTGAAAATTTTAACTAGTATTTTTCCTTAATTTCTGAAATTAAGTTTGGTGTTACCTAGTTAATTTTATTTTAATTCTCCTATTCAATTTTTTTTATAAATTTCAAATTTTTTTAGCTTAATTTTAATTACAATTTTTGAAAATTTCTTTTTCTTTAATTATTTGGTTGTTTTATTTTATTCCTTTTACACGGGTTACCTCACTGAGAATTCTCTGCACTCTGACGTAGAGACTTCCAGTTTTCTTATTTTCTGTTTGTTTATGAGCAGGAATATGGACAAGGAACCTCTCATAGATTTTGATCCTGAACCTGAAAGGACTTTGAGGCGGCGCTTCCAACAAGCTAGACTTTACAAGGCTAGTGAAAATCTAAGTGAGACCTTTGAAAAGGAAGCTGCAGAATCCACTATGGATCATAATCGTCCTGTTAATGCCAATGTAAAAAATCCGAATGAGAATGAACAACCTAGAAGAGTGCTTGGCTCATACACTACCCCCAATCCAAATCTCTATGGGAACAGTATTGTGATGCCTCCTATAGCTGCAAACAACTTTGAGCTGAAGTCTCAGTTAGTCACTCTAGTGCAGCAAAATTGTCAGTATCATGGACTCCCGCAGGAGGATCCAAATCAATTTATCTCTAACTTCCTACAGATTTGTGACACTGTGAAAATAAATGGAGTGAACCTTGAGGTTTACAAGCTCATGCTCTTTCCATTTGCTGTGAGGGATAGAGCAAAGTTGTGGCTAGATTCTCAGCCCAAGGAGAGCCTAGACACTTGGGATAAGGTAGTCACTGGATTTTTGTCTAAATTCTTTCTACCACAGAAGCTGACTAAGCTAAGGGTGGATGTTTAGACCTTCAGGCAGAGAGATGGTGAGACCCTCTATGAAGGCTGGGAGAGGTACAAGCTGCTGACCAGTCAATGCCCCCCTGACATGTTTTCTAAATAGACTCAGCTGGAGATCTTTTATGAGAGCCTATGTGAAATGTCCAAAATGTGTTTAGATAATTCTGCAAGTGGTTCATTGCACATGAAAAAGACACCTAAAGAGACGACTGAGCTTATTGACTAACAACCAATATCTCTACTCATCTAACAGGAATCCTGTAAACTCTGAGACTCCTCAGAAGAAAGGCATTTTGGAAGTGGAGACCTTGGATGCTATTCTTGCTCAGAATAAAGTTATGTCTCAGCAGATTAATATGCTTACTCAACACTTAAGTTGGATGCAAGTTTCAGCTGTTAATGCTCAGAATGCCCCTCAAGAGGCTCCTTATGACATAAATGGTAGCTTCATTCAAGGTGAGAATTATGACTATGCTCGATTTCCTTCTGAACAGGTCAACTATATGGGGAATGTTCCTAGAAAGACCTATAATCAGGGATGGAGAAATCACTCAAATTTAGGGTGGAGAGAGCAACCTTAGAGGCCACAAAATTTTAATAATCATCCTCAGGGTGGTTTTCAACAGAATAATTTCAATAACCACCAGTTTTAGTCATCTCAACAACAACTACCTCAGCAAGAAAATTCTCAATCATAGAAGAACACTGATTTGAAAGCACTAATGGCGAGTTTTATACAGGAAACTAGAGCATCAATCAAGAACTTGGAGATTCAGATGGGTCAATTAGCCAAAAAAGTTAATGAAATTGATTAGAGGACTTCTAATAGCCTTCCTGATAACACAATTCCAAATCCAAGAGAGGAGTGTAAGGTTATAACCTTGATAAGTAGACAAGTGGCAAGTACGGAAGCACAAGTTACTAAAGAGCCAGTTAAAAAAGAAGCTCCAGAGCAGATTGAAGACACAGTAGTACACGCCCCTCCTAGGCGTGCAGACAACCCTTTTCCAGTCACTCTTGACATACATCCAACATTACCTAAGGCTCTTGAATACAAACCTAAGATGCCATATCCTCAGAGACTTCAAAAGGAGACCAAGGACAAGCAGTTTTTAAAGTTCTTGTAAGTCTTCAGAAAGTTGCAAATCAATATTCCTTTTGCTGAGGTTTTGGAGCAAATGCATATCTATGTTAAATTCATGAAGGAGTTGTTGTCAAAGAAGAAGCCTTTAAAGGGAGATGAGATAGTGGTCTTGACTAAGGAATGTAGTGCCATAATTCAGAATAACTTGCCAAGGAAGATGCCAGATCCAGGGAGCTTTCAAATTTTATGTACCATTGGAAGCACCACCTTTGAGAAAGCCTATGTGATCAAGGTGCAAGCATAAATCTAATGCCCTTGTCTGTGATGAAGAAATTGTAAATCCAAGAGGTACAACCCACAAGGATAGCATTACAAATGGCAGACAAATCCCTAAAGCCTGTATGTGGATTAGTGGAGAATATCTTGGTCAAAGTGGTAAGTTCTTCCTCCCAGCAGATTTTGTGATTCTTGACACTGGGGGAGGATGAGAATGCCTCTATAAAGCCTGCATGTGGATTAGTGCTTAGAGTTCATAATGAGTAACTGGTCTTTCATGTCTTCAAAGATATACATTCAACAGGTAAAGAAGAGAGGTGCATATAGACTGAGCCTATTGATCCAAATCTTCAAGAACCCCCTGATGATACACAACAGAATCTGCAGCTCAAACATCCTTTGGTGACAATCACTAAAATTTTCCCTGACATCAAACCTAAGTTTGGTGTCGGGAATGCGTCATCCACCAAGGAGGAGGTTCTCAAAAAGTAAAGAAAGTACCCAGAGGATGGAGAAATAAAAAGATTCTCACTGAAGACTTCTCCCTAGGAATGAAGGTGGTATTCACTGCATGCCCAATCCTTCCTCATACAGTGAATAGGATCCTGTCTCTTGAGCATGTAAAGTTAATCCATGAGAACACAGGAAAGAAGTTCACAGTGAGGGGCGAAGAATTGAGCCCCTATGATCCTCCTCCTTAGAGGAGCTGACCATCAAGCTAGTGACGGTAAAGAAGCGCTTGTCGAGAGGCAACCCAATGTTTTCGTATCCTTAAGTTTGATTTTTTTTTTTTTACTTTGATTTTATTTATTTAGTTTTGTTCGAGTTCTACTATTTTTCCTTTGTTTTACGTGTATTTTGATCATGCAGAATGATTAGAACGGAAACAGGTGCATTAAGACAGAACTTCGGACACCCTGGAAGAAGTTGTTGCAAACGGGGTGGCGCCTAACTTCAGAACCCCAAATTAGGCGCCACATACAAACTCAATTTAAAGATGCTTGCTGGAGAGATGGCACCTAACTTCACTCCTTCAAACTAGGCACCAATAATGCGTGCGTTTTGGTGTTGTTCCTTAGAGGGATGGCGCCTAAAGTCATGCGTACCATTTGAAGTTTGTTGCTGGATGGGTGGCGCCTAACTTGAGTTCAGGAGGGAAGGCTACGCCAAGTTAGGAGGCGCCCTACTTCCAAATCAAATCCCATCAATATCTGAAGCATATCCCTTGTTTTCCTGCCTTATTCCTTTCCACAATTATTCCATTCAACCAAAACCGTGACACCCTTCGTGACCCCACCCCCATTCCTTATACACACACTACCCCCACCCCCCAACCTTGCTTCATACAACAACTCCCACTTGTAAACCCCCACACCCCCTATTTTACAACGCCTAATATATATATATATATATATAATCCTATTCCCTTCAACTACGTCCCCCAGCCCCCTCCCTCCTGAACCATGATCCTTACCCCCTCCCCTCCTTACATCTTTTTTTCTTTTTTTTTTGTATTATTTCTTCCATTAAAAAAAAGAAAAAAAATAAAAATAAAAATAAAAATACAATATATATATATATATATATATATATATTTTAATTAATTTTAACCTCTCTTATCCTTTTATCATTTTTTTCTTCTTCTGTAATAATTTTTATTTTTACTCATTCGTATACTTTTTATGTCCCCCCTTTATTAATATTTGATTTTTAGTATCTATCAATTGAAAAATAGAGTTTATATTTCTATGAATTTTCTTAGACTTTATATTTAATGGACTGGTGTGGTTTGAATAAGATGCATGTAATTCACTTGAGTTTTGGTGGACTTCAACTCATTCCAAGTAATTGATTTATAATATTAAATAAGATGTATAGCTTATAATCAATTTTATATTTTTTTTTTAATAGATAGTTACATGGGCTGATAACATGAGGGTGAATGCTATAAATTTTATCAAAGAAAGTATCCCGAGCTACTCTCAAAAGGGTACTAAGATTCGGGGAGCACAAAGCAGGCGGTCTTAAGAGCAATTTCTCAGGAGCTATGTTCCACCAAATATCGAATCCAAGCATAGCACATAGGCATATTATAAAACATGAGTTCCTCAGGTATGGATACCTTATAACTTCTCTCATTGTAAAGGATTTGATCCCCCACCCTCTGAATCATTAATTGCTTCTAGCAATCGAGGCTTTTTAACTAGGAATCGTATGAGTGGAGTGTAGTAATGGGTCACTTCAAAGGGGAGTGTCTCCCGCGCGTTTATTGGAACGCAATTAGCAAATGTATATATGAACTCAAAATTTCTATTCTCTCGTACTCTTAATTATTTATTTAAACTGACTAATTTTATTATCTATTTGTATAGATTGCTGATGAAGATAAGTTCTTTTTATTTGGAACCGATGACCTTACCCAAATGACATTTAGGTATAGTAGATATGATGTTGGAAAATTTATTTCCATTTACCTATCAAGTGGCATTCTACAGAGTGATCCGTTTGAGGTTAGTTGTGTAACGTTTATTTGCTCATTTAGGATATGTGAAAGATGGTTCTTGAAATTTTTGAACTGTTTGACAATAATATTAAATGTTCAACTATTAAATTGAATTTTGAAGACTCTTGCAGGATTCTAATTGAAAGGCTTGCAACACCTCAAGTTGTAGTTTAAGAAATTTGTTAATCTGGGATAAGAGGGTTGAATGACTAGCTTCCAGTTTTTTGGTTGTTTTGTTGTTAGAGCTCCTTTTAGTTCTTAACTGCTTTGTTACATTTTAGCTTCCAGCCCTTTTTCTTTTATGTGAACATTTGTTATCGAGTTTCTATTCACTATGTTTTTTGTATTTTTTTAAGTGCTTCTATTACTTTATGATTTTTGTTTCAAATTGATTTTGAAAGCTTGCAAAGAATTTGGCCTAATTTTACTAGATCCAAGTATTGTTAGTTAGGTTGAATCAGATAATTAGTAATATTCTGCTTTCTGTTTTCTCGAGTAATATTCTTGGGGGTAATATGATTGTGTGCTTGATAAACATTGCTGATTATGCTTTGCTAATAGCGACAATTGATAATTTAGATCCAATCATCTATCTATTATTAAGGTTTTGTATAATTGAACAACACATAATAAAAACATAGAGTTTCAAGATAAAATATATTTTGTGGCTAAATTTCAAATACTGGAAAAGTTCTAATCTTTAGGAAATCTTTTTAAAGAAAAACTAATCAGACGTGGTTTGATCACTAAAACAGAAGCGAGTGGACTAATTGGGTTTTGCATAACTATACCATAGATGAAGAAGAGCTGAATACATATATGCATGACACTAATAGTGTATGTGTTAATGTAGTCACATCTTTTAAGTTGTATCTGAAATAGTAGTCATTTCATGTTCTTAATTTTGCTGTTGTGATGCCAACTTGGTGGAATCAATTTCTTTCTTTCAATGGAGTGTTCTCCTTTTATACTTTTACTTCATACTGAAACTACCTTAATCCTTGATATGAAAATGATCAATCCGTCTGAGTATAACAATTGATATATTTTAATGCAACATCTAATATTTTTCAAGGATTTCACTAATCAATCAATATATTTTGCTTATAGCTATAGTCAATTATATCTAGTGTACATTTTGTTTAATGCAAATGCTCAAAAAGATGATGCTGAAGCTATAGATATTTGCTTTTTCGAACGGTCCATAACTATAAAAAATCAGTTGATGTTACAAAAGGTTACAACAACCAAAAGAGTGAAACTTTAGTTCTTATGATTTCTTTGATAAAAGAAATTTATATTTCCAACGGAAAGCAAAGTGAGAATCCAAATATATTTTTTTTATTTGGAGAAAGAAATTTGGATTCCCAACTATAGTGATTATTCTTATGAAAAAGTGTGTTTTTGGAGAGTTTGCTGAGTTGGTTCAAGTATGAATTTAATTGCTCCGATAGTAGAATATGTACTTGAGTATGCCAAGAAAAGTTCCATCATGAGCATTCTTCATGCTTAGAGAGAAGCTGAGATTGATGACAAGGTAAATTGTTATCTCTCCATACTATATTTTATGTTATGCTTATTAGCTTATGTGCATAGTTTATGGAGTCACCATGAATGTTTGCAACATGTTCTTGAAAATGAACGCATTGAGTTATTCAAACAGATAAAATTTAGAGCAAGAAGCTAAAGCCAAAGATGTTGAATAGCAGAAGAACTAGCTTGGAAGAAACTACCAAATGTTGGGGATTAAAGTAGGGTGGACAATATGGTCACATAGTAGGTTCTCATTGTAAATTTAATAGGTGAAAAATCATGAGGATGCCACTCTCCATAATCATTTCATAATTTATTAGTTTATATCTCTTTTTTGGGATAATCAACATTTTTTTAAGAATAGTCATTAATATAACTTATTGGAAGTTGTTAGCAACATTTTTTATAAGTTGTAAGTAATGTCTGCATATTAAAGATACTCTGTGAAACACTTCATGAAGATTTTTATGATTAAAGATTATTCATGAATTAAGGCTGAATATGTTTGGAGTATTACTTAGATTTTTTATGACATTTATGTTTTCCTGCAACACTTATCGATCACAAACGAATCTATGACTGAATTGAAAAATAGGTGTCGACAACACTTATCTATTAGGGATTTTTTCTTATATTTTGATTTTGTGATTCTGAATAACTATTTGTACCGTTGTTAAGTCACCTGCATAATTATATTACTCATATCACCTTTATTTTTTTTTAAAACCATTAAAGTTATTGCTTTTTTCGCTTTACCTGTTTCGTTTTCTGAAATGATTCCACTGGGATTCATTATTATTTTGAAAATTTACATATGGTTGAAAATTAGCGAAGAAAAAAAATAGTATCTGTCGATTATATTATCAGCACCCTTAAGAATTCATGCTTCTTAAATATGATAAGTTGGAAAAAATTTAGAGGCACATTAGGAACCATTTTTAAAATACTACCTCTTTATTTTTCAAATGGTATATTAAAAATAAACTATATTTTGTACAATCAAATAGCAATGGAGTATTCATTCAAGCGTCACTTTCACAATATTTAGGAATAAAGAATAGAAGAGAAAGAGAAAAAGAAAAAAAATAAAAGATAAACCAAAAAGCAACGTCCTCTATAGTGTGCTCTTTCTCATCTAAGTTAGAGTTTGGATTAAAAGATAGTGGTTGAGAGATTTGTAGGAACGAGTTGAAGTTGCGCAAAGAAGCCTTTACACTTATCTCTCTATTTCTTTCTTTCGTCTTGGAAAATAATAAGTTTGATGAGAAATTTCAAACATCTATTCTTTTTCCCTTTCTCTTTTTCTTCAATTAGAAAATAAACAAAATGAAAGGCCAAAATAGTAAATCTTCCTTAAGTTCTTCATCTTTTTATGCATTCGGTCCTCTCTTTTTGATAAATCTCTATTAGTATTGAAAAATAACAACTTATATTTTTGTAAAAAAAAATTATCCAAGAAATAAATTATTTTAACATGATGAATCAAAGAAATCTTTTTTATATACATAAATTATATTGGTTATAGTTCTTATTCATGTTTATCTTTTGAACTGTGTTATTGCTATTTTTATGTTTATCTTATCGTGTGCTCTAAATTTCATATTATAATATTAATTAACATGCTAAATAATTATTATATTCTGTGATACTATTTTAATGTAAGAATAATTTTTTTGTTATTTGAATATTAATATAACATATGTATTTTTATCAAACATATTTTAATTTTATCTTAATATTCTTTATTTAAAAATTTTAAAAATACATGGATCACGTGCAGTTGCATGGGTTATCATGCTAGTATTTTATATATAATTGGTTCGAATGATTTTTCTTCTAAATATCGAACCAAACCGCAAACTAACTGTGTCATGAGGAAAATGGAAAATTAACACATCTTGATCTGATCGAATCATCGAAACGAATACGAGAGAGAGAGAGAGAGTTAGTTTTATTATCCTCTCCTCTCTCCTAAAAAAACCCAAAAATGATTTCGTTCTCGCACCACCGTCGAACTCAATCGGAGCTACATGTCCGAATCCCCGACGAATTTGATCTCGATCTCGATATGGATGTGGATTTGGATGTTGATTCCTTTGATTTCAAAAATTCCATTCCTAACAACGAAACCGTCATCTCCTCCTCCTCATCTTCCGTAGCAGCTGAATCCCTCTCTAAGCCAGTATCCGACCACCAACTACCTCCGCTATCACCTGCCTCTGCACCCGCGCCCATTGTAGATACCAATAAAACCACCGTGAGGCCTGGTCACCGGCGTAGCAACTCGGCGGATGACGCCTCTTCTTCTTCGTTGTTGTTGGAAGGCATTGAGGCCAAGAAGGCCATGTCCCCTGACAAGCTTGCTGAATTATGGACCGTTGATCCCAAGCGAGCCAAGAGGTTCCTCTCTCTCTCTCTCTCTCATTCGTTATTCAATCTTCATATTCAATTGTCATAGGAATAATAGCGTTATTATAGCTTAGCTCAAACCTGTAAGTTAGCTTTAGGTGAAAATTTTGATTCAATTTTTTAGATCATTTCTTTTTCTAAAAGGAAATGCGATTGTGCACTTGCATGGGCCACAACGGTCCATAGTGGCGCTCTCTGCCACTTGCCCCCAAGTTGAAAAGTTGAAAAGCATTTACAATGGTGATTTGGTGAACAAATTCATAACTGATGGGAGACAATGTATCTATTGCATAAATCAATTTTCACATTTAGTCAATGAAATATTAAAATTGACTTAAACAGAAAATGCATGGTATTCTCTGGAATCGTGCTGTTCATGATTCCTTTTTTAAATGGTGATTCATATTTCTATTAGTTAAAGAGGATACCCCCGAATTGTGCAGGATTTTGGCCAACCGTAAGTCGGCGGCCCGCTCAAAGGAGAGGAGAGCTTGTTATGTGGTGGAGCTTGAGAGAAAAATTCAGGTTCTTCAAACAGAAGCAACTACTCTTTCAGCCCAATTAAATCTTTTCCAGGTTCTTAGTAGCTGCCTTCATTCCATCTAGTATACATGTGCTTTTCTCTTTCATTCTCTTGCTTTTTTTAAAGCACACATTAATGCATGTATCATTACTTCATCCTAATTATGCACAGTACATTACAATATACCTGCATTAATGTGTGCTATACTTTGTCCCAAAACTCTAATCATTCATAATGATTGATATGTTAGGCTCCTTATTATTTAGTATTGGCACGAAAACATAAAACATGATGCGAATATTTAACTTTCTGAATTATAAAAGTTCATTACTTATGATTGGTTGGACAGGATATGGGTCCTCTCATGCTATATATTTGTTCCGTATCATTCGATCTGCTGCATGATGATCCCTTAATGTGTGAGGATCCTATTCCTGTTCGATATACTTGATTTTGTTTCATGTGTAGTTTAGATATGTTATCTTGTAAATATCAAGAACAGTTACCACCTATCTATTCCTTGGTCATTTGTTATTTGCTCTTTGGCATGTTTTCTGTTTTCCTTTTAAAGGCATTTTGTTTTCTTTAAATGTGTGTTGTTTACTAGTTGTAAAATTTCTAGTAGGTTATGGAAGGCTTAACACATTCATATAATACTACCTAAGACTTATTCATTGCGAAAAATCTTTTTCAGAGAGATACAACTGGTTTGACTACTGAAAATACTGAACTTAGGCTACGCTTACAAGCTATGGAGCAACAAGCTAAGTTATGTGATGGTATGTATTTTTGGATAAATATGTGATGGTATGTTTCAATCATACAAAGAAAATATGAGAATTTTTTAAGCCAAATTAATACAACAACGAAGCCTTGTCTCACTAGGTGGGGTCGGCTATATAGATCAAACGACATCATTGAGCTCTATTATGTATCATGTCTACAGAGAGATCGTTTACATGTAGATATCATTTGACCACCTCATAGATGGTCTTCCTAAGTCTTCCTCTGCCTTTCACATGGATGATCCATGTCTTCATGACATGGATCATGACATGAAGCCAGATTGATAATGAGGATTTTTTTTTCCTCAATATGAGCAGAAATGCAGAATTATTATTTTCTGAGATGTTATTGTTTACAACCTTTTATGCAATTTTTAGTTCAATTTCATAAGTATTAGATTGCTTGCACTCCTCAAAAATAGTTTTTCCCCCCTCATGCTCAATGACTAACTAAGAGTGTATTTGTTTTTGTTAATCTTTCAGCTAATATATTGTGATTTATGTAACACGCTTGACTTCAACCATCCTTTTTCTTTGGTTAAAAAAAATCATAGCTCTGAATGAAGCACTGAAAAAAGAAGTTGATAGACTCAAGATTGCTACTGGAGAGATGGTAACTCGTCCCAATTCGAATAGTTTGGCAATGCAACGGGCTTCATATTCTCAAGCTCCTTTCTTCTCGCTTCAACTGCAACATTTTGCAAGCGAACTTCACACCATGCAAATGCCTCCTTTGCATCCACTATTGCCTAATATGTCTTCCCCTCAACCGCTGATTGATGTAGCTACTCCATACAATTTGTCAAACATGTTGCCAAGTGATCCTGTTCCTGTTGGCCAATTTCAGGTGCTAGACATAAGTCATCCGATCCCTCATGTTCTGATTCATGATGGTCCCTCCATTTCTGTTAATAAAATCAACAATGCCTTTTGATTTAAATTTGACTGACCAACATGTCTCACCTCCTTGTTTATTAATTAGATTGTTCATAGTCTGACACAAGTGATTGATTTTTGTTTTTCTATTCAATTCATTTATAAAAAATTCACATTTTTTTGTCTTGTTCATTGATCTCTTCACTCCTCTTCTCCTCCCAATTTTTATTAGGGTTCAAATTAATGTATGAGCTCAAGTGAGACAGGTTTTTGTTATTTTATTTTTGAATTATATGACAGGTTTTCTTTTCCTTTTAACAAATTATTTTATAACAACTTTGATAATATTTGCCTAATTTCACATTCTATTTTTTTTGTTGCCCACGGTATTCTCTATCCTGATAGGCCAAAGATTAATCTGTTACGGATATGAACTTCATTTAAGGGTCTGTCACTGGCCAATGTTGCTGCATGCACAAGGTGAGATTCATACTCCCAACACTTGCTTATGTGAGTTGACCACTCGACCAATCCAAATTAGTTATTTGACATTTCATTTAGGTGATTGCTATAGTGTCTAAAAGGTGATGCCTAATTTATTAAAAAAGATTAAAAATTAATATTTAATTTAAAAGGTATAAAAATAAATAATTTTTAAAAATTTAAAATTTATTACAAAAAATAAAGTAGGTAAAATTTAAGCATTAATTCATAGGCCGAATAGAATTGGCCTTCCATTTAATAACCCATTAACCGGTGTTTGTGTCAGTTCTCTCCTTATAACCCATTGTACAAATAAGCATTTGTCATCAATTTCATTTGCGAATTCAACTGGTATGCAATGGATGTTGGTTAGGTCGTCATGTGTCCGTAGAAATGGACAAAAAGGCTGACGTTTTCGTTGGCTATTCTACTGTCACTTTTGAAGGATCCATCTGAATGAACAGTGCCTTAAATGTCCACAATCACATATCTTACTAGTTATTCTCATGTCCAAAAAAAATTACGGGAAAAAATGAATGGCGAACACTGCTTATTGTTATGATCCCTTCTTTTCCTTTATAGTTTATCCTATCCGTTATTGTCTTTTTCGTTCGTTCATCCTTTTAATTTTCAACACTCAGGCTTTTTTGTTTCACATTTGCCAAGATTCCATGAAAGCATTGCTTAGGTAATGTTGGAGTGGAAGCATTAGTTCAAGTGGCAAATCATGGTGCCTCTTGATATGTTATACCCAGTTTTAAATTTTGATAAGATTAAATGATAGATGAGACTGCTTTAAGTATTGTATGTGTGAGTGTGTAGTATAGATGGGTTTTAATGTTATAATACTTAGGATTAAAAGTTGTCCAATTTATCTGATAAAAAAAATTTAAGTAATGTTGTAATGTTTAAATTGGAGACTATTAGATCATAAGTAAACATAAAATTTATACATGAAGAACATGGATTCAAATTTTAGCGTTTTCCCCTTGTGCCTTTAGGCTGTATTTGGTTGTTGTTTCGAAAGTATGAAAACGTACACACAAATACATAAGAATACATCGGTACAAGAAGAAATTAATTTTGTATTGTGTTTGGTAATTAATAAGACATCGACTGAACATACAACTCATAATTCTACTAAAAAGTCAATTTTACCCTTATCGTTCCTATATCGCCATCATCACTTCAACCTTTTCACTCTCTTTCAAAATCATTACAATTTACCATGGCATCACCATCTTCAAACCAACACAGATTCTTTTTTGTTTGGTAATTCTTAATCCAGTAATTCTTAATCAAAACAAAATCAATCTCATAAGCATCAAAACTAACAAAATTGCTAAAAAAAACAGCATAACAAACACAAATTTCCATCAATTTAAACATCAACTCAAACAGAGAATGAGTTATCACTCCATCCATAATAAATAACGTCACAAATAAAATTCAATTTCAAATTCAACATTTATAAAATAAAAAAAAATTCTTCAATAGCATCCCAATTGAACAATACAAACAGATTCAAAATTTTTATTAAAAAATAAAATTTTAAATAAATACAAATTAAATATAAGGTAAAACAAGGCATTAGGGTAAATGAAAGAAAAGAAAGAGATAGAGAAGAATGAAAAGAATATGAAGATGAGGAGAGGTGAAAGAAGGGCAGAGTCGATGTAAAAAGACTAAATTTGTAATGAGATTTATGGTTGTTTTCACTATAGATCTGCAATTGCTCCTGCCACCAAAGAGAGGAAGAATGAAATGTAAAAGGGAGAGAAAGACCAACAATACCAAAGAGAAGACAAACAATGCCACCATAAAGAGAATGAAGGGCGATGCCATCAAAGTCCAAAGTCGGGCAACAGCCATGGATAGGGTATGGATAGATTATAGAGAGAGGAAATGAAGAGTGGTTAAAGAAAAGGAAATTAGATTGAAAATGCTAAGAATATGGATGGAATTACAAAAATATTAAAGGGATAAAATTGTAAAAATTTCAGTGTCTCAAACTAAAAATTATTGTCTCAACTAATTGGAGAGACACATGATACATATTTTTTGTGAGTATATTTGTATACTCATGTCTCTCTTATTTATGTGTCTTACATACCAAACAAAAAATACATCTTATCATATTTCTGTCTTTGGCATACATGTATATCAACCAAACGGTGCCTTAACAACAACAAAAATTGTTCTTATAAGTGATTCAAATGGATTAAAATCTTTTAAAATAACTACTTTTTTTTCTTGGGTATAAACAAAAGATATAAATTGGGAATCATTATATATTTCTCTCACCTTGGTCGAATGATTCAGTTGGTAATATTATCTTTGAAATTCTTGTTAAGAAAAGAAATTGTTCCAAGTGCAGATCCAAAAAAATAAGAATTCTGACCAGTTCAGTGCACATTTCAAATTTAACATTCGCAAGTCAAGAATGAAACTATTGTTCAACATAGTAAGTAGTAACATCAAAATAACTGCTATCCCTCTTCGTTCTCAACCTAATTTCAACTTGTTAACAACCTCAACCTAATCACTTGTTGAAACAACTAACCTAAGGGTCCAAAGTAGATAAGAGACAACATAACAGTTCAACAGATATGTGGGCACCAAACATGTTGTAACGAAAACTCAATTGGTTACAACCCTCTTAAATAATTTCACATGGTAGGGTTTGGATTTTGGAACATGGTAGTTTGAACTTGCATTTCTTCTGAAAGACCGGTCTTATATGTTCAAAATTCATGTGACCACTGCACTACTTAACTACCACTTGAAATGTGACCTCTCAAACCACCCTTTTACGTCAATGCCTTCAATTCCAAAATCCATATCCATATAATGCTTTATTTGTGTGTGTCTTTACATCATATTTTGCATGTTGGCCAAGTGGTCTTGGGGACAACCCTTGTGGAAGCCACTTTCACAAATCACAATACTCTTCTTTTCTTTTCTTTTAGTCCACATACCCTATTTGTGGATCTCATTTCTAGTGTCCTTCACCCACTGCTACCCTGAAACGATATTCTCCTAATAATTTTAATACTTTGATCTTTCAAGCACCAATTTTCTCCTTGTTTTAAAATTTCTTCCTTGCCATAATTATTGAGCCTTTTCAGTTATCAGTTTATCACATATATATGAACAAGAAACGTGGAATGTTGCATGCTCATAAATGCTTAGGCAAGTGACTTTATGGTTTTCCCTTTTGGTCGTTCGCATTTTGGACATCCATTTTCCGCTTCTCTATCAAAAACTGACATAAGTTTTCGCACTCCATATCTTAGATGTTGCATTATTCTATTTCAATTTCTTTCTTTAATTTGCGGTAAAGCCACAAATATTGACTAGCTAGCACTGAAAAAGCGGAGACTCAAAGTTCAATTGGTTATTTATCTTTTGCTTTTAATGTATGAATCTAGGGTGAATTCCCAGGAATTTTATTAATGGGGAAATAATGAAGAAAAAAAAAGGTGAAAACATCCTTCAGTAAAAATGAGCAGAAATTGTTCCTTCACATATAATAATCACTCGTAGGAACCATCCTCTATTGTCTTTTCGATGCATAATAAGACAAGATTAGCAGGTTTGTCAACCTAATACTAATTGATAATTAATATATAGGAGTTTTTCATTGCCTTAATTAATAAATTTAGGAAAAGTATAAGCAACCAACAAGATTTTTGAACAATGTGTAAACAATGTGAATTAATAGGGTTAAAAGAGTAAATTTCATTAGTAGCATTAAATTAGAGTGTAGTGTATTTTCATTTGATTGGTGGTTGTTCATGTTGTTCAAAATTTTCATTATTCCCCTAGCACTCCCCATAAATTTAAGGCCACAGGTACTTATTAACTGAGTTTTGGGGGGAATGGCTGAACTCAAGAACCAAGTTTGTTAACATTTTTCATTAACTAAAATTATTGAATTTTTTCTGAATTATACTAATACTCGTGCTTAAACCATAGACATCACATTCTACTATAAAAATTTCAAATACAAAAGTTAGATCTATATATAATATTGAAAGAACTATGTCACAAGGAAAGAATGTCAAATTTTTCAATTCTATTTTCTTTTCTTTTTTTTTGAAAGATACAATTCTATTTTCATTTCCTACAAAGCTAAATTATAAACATGTTATACAGTTATACTTATGGGTCACCATCTTTTAATTTTATGAAAAAATTCTGCACCGTTTAATAATATTCATAATGGCTAAATAAAATAAAAAGAATCTCATGTTGCATACCCGTCAGGCATCAGCCATCACTGATATTATTATCCACTTGGAGATAGATTAATCATTAATTAGTTAATTAACATATTTATCTACAAGTCATAATCCAAATTTGTTTGCATGTTATTTTCTTGTTTTCTTTTTATCTTTTTCTGACAATGAGGAATGAATAAAATGGGCCGCAAAGAACGGGACATGCATGTGCTAGTAACATGGTAGGGCCCAATAGAAGATCTTCACCACTTTTCCTACAACTCTTTCCATAGCTTCTCTTCATATTAATGGCCACATGGATACAAAAAGGAACATCACTAAGATCAATTAATTGTTTCAAGCATTGAATTGAAAGCTTTGTTACATTAAGAAACAAATTAACCATCCTTCAAGTCTTTTTTATTAAACGCGCACGCCTTGTTAATGGTTAGTTCTTTGATTGAACGCAACCACACCACACAACTTGTCCATTTGGCGTATTTCAAATAATCTTTTAACGCTTCTTTATTTCCTCAGCAGTAATATATCGATTTAGGATTTATAGGTACAGTAAAAATTAAACTAATTCAAATGATGAAGATATCTTGGCTTTAAAGTTACCGCCTTACTTTTATTAACTATTAACAATAAACATATAGTATGTAAATTTAAAATAGTTTAATTTTGATATATTAAAAGTATAAAATATTTTATACAATCATCCATCTATATTTATTTTTGTGAATGAGTATAGAGTGTTTAAGCAAAACGTGACTATGCATTTATAGTCATATATTTTAGCAACGAAAAAAATCACAATCTTAGTTCAGAAAACTGTAACTATTGAGCTATGAGCACAATTTTAAACCATGACATAATACTAAAAACAATGTAGTATTTATTTTTTATCAAATTTTTTTTTAGTTATAGTCACGATTTAACGTGATAAGAGATCAAAGATGTTTGTAATGTTATTTTTATTAATATATGGAATGTAAAATTGTGTTACACTTTTCATTTAATTTGATTATAACAATGCAAATATTAGTTTTGATAAAATTGTGAAAGAATAGAAAAAGAAAATAAAAAATGAAGAAATTTTTATTGATTGTTGATTGATTGAATTGAATTGAATTGTAAATTATGAAGGTAAAACTAAATATATATTGAGTATTGGCCTATAAAAGATAAAAGCAAATAAAGATAAGATAAGAACAAATAAATATAAGATAAAGATAAGATAAGATAAAATAATAAAGACTAAATTAGAACTTAATTTATGTATTCTATTGGGCTGAATTTGTGGACCGCGAGACTTCTTTATTGTTGTCATGGGCTAAAGTAGAAGAGTAGTTTAATACTCCCCCGCAAGCTGGTGGATGGAAGATGTCAATAATCCACAGTTTGGATAAGTTCCGATGAAATGATTGAGGAATACGTGTGTGGCGCAGTAATGCAGAGGAAGATGCGTGTGGCGGAGCTAGAGCTGTTGACGGCAAAAATATAAAAGAAAATGTTGTGCTTGAGGGAGAGAGAGCAAGCAGCGATCTTAAAAAAAAAGCAGGTAGAGCGCGGTAAGATTGATCTTCAGAGGGCGCGTATGGCGCAATAAAAGAGGGCACGTAGAGTGCGATAAAAAAGAGAGGGCGCGTGAAGTGCAATAAGAGTGCAGATGGAACTGCTAAAATAAAGTGCACATTGAATTGCTGAAATAGAATGTAAACAAAACTGCAGGAAGAAGGTGCAGATAGAACTGCCAGAAAAAAGCACAGACGGGCCATAGTGACTATTCCATGAATGATAGTTGAATAGGGCTTCA
This sequence comes from Arachis hypogaea, assembly GCF_003086295.3. Taxonomy (NCBI): domain Eukaryota; kingdom Viridiplantae; phylum Streptophyta; class Magnoliopsida; order Fabales; family Fabaceae; genus Arachis; species Arachis hypogaea. The sequence goes on from NC_092055.1 coordinate 103,851,534, forward strand.
CCTTCTTTTTTTCCACGTAGAATAATCTAATAACCTTTGTTAAGCAGTGTCAACAATGGCAAATAGAATGATAGAAAATGAAAGGTCAGAAGTTGAGTTCAAGGCTTTCTTGATTGAGCGTATTGCATTAGTTTTCATCGCCATTGTCACTGCTTCAATATGGTGGTCATGTGCAACACACACCATGGCCACTTGCCCTAGCACTGATGATCCTCACATTTGGTCGTTTATTTCTCTAGTGCTGTTTACCTACATACACCATCATGCCCGCATTCTACGTATTTCGGTGGTTCTATACCACCGTGGCGACCAGCCAGATGTCACCGAGGTTACGGAAAATCCTCTTCATCTTGGAGAGGTTGCTTGTGGTGGTTATGCCTACTGCGGTTCTCCGGGGATCCATCTTTGTTAATCCAACTTTCTTAATATATTTTTGGTCTCTTCTCATTACTGCCGTATACTTCCTCTACCTCCTCGATCGATTTTTATTCTTTGTTGACAGTAATAACTACTGTTCTGATGAAACTGGTATAAATTCTGCCAAAAGAGAAGAAGACGAAGAAGAAGAAAAGGATTATGATAATGAAAAATACCAAGAAGAGGAAGAGGTTCGCAAAAGTGATAGATGTTGAATTCAAAGAAGTAGAGTGGGTGGAAGAGGAAGAGGTTCACACAAGTGATGATGAATTCAAAGAAGTAGAGTGGGTGAAAGAGGAAGAAGAAGAGGAAAAAGAAGAGAAGGAAGATGATGACGAGTCTACGATTTCGGAGTGGCAAAGTAAGAAGACAAATAAAGAATGTTCCAAGTGTGAGGCAATATTGGGTGAATAGCACTTAGCATTTGAGAAGATGAAAAAATTGGCTACGATGTTTATGGAAGATGCCATGATGGAAGCAAAGTAAAGGTAACAATAATTGGAAGAATTTTATAAAGAAAGAGATATCAAAATTGGATCAAGAAATCTAATCTTTGAACCAAGAAAAACAGGAATTGCTTTAATACCATGATAAAATTGTGAAAGAATAGAAAAAGAAAAGATGAAGGAATTTTTATTGATTGTTGATTGATTGAATTGAATTGAATTGTAAATTATGAAGGTAAAACTTAATATATATATATATATATATATATATATATATATATAGAGAGAGAGAGAGAGAGAGAGAGAGAGAGAGAGAGAGAGCATAAGCTTATGAAAGATAAAAACGAATAAAGATAAGATAAGAACAAATAAATATAAGATAAGATAAAATAATAAAGACTAAAATTAAAACTAAATTTATGTATTCTGTTGGGCTGAATTTGTGGGCCACAAGACTTCTTTATTGTTGTCATGGGCTAAGGTAGAAGAGTAGTTTAATACGCCCCCGCAACCTGGTGGATGGAAGATGTCAATAATCCACAGCTTGGATAAGTTCCGATGAAATGATTGAGGAAGACGGGTGTGGCGCAGTAATGCAGAGGGAGATGCGTGCGGCGGAGCTAGAGCTGCCGATGGAAAAAATATAAAAGAAAATGTTGTGCTTGAGGGAGAGAGAGCAAGCAGCGATCTTAAAAAAAAAGTGCATAGAGCGCGATAAGATTGATCTACAAAGGGCGCATATGGCGCAATAAAAGAGGTGCGTAGAGCGCGATAAAAAAGATAGGGCGCATGGATCGCAATCAGAGTACAGATGGAACTGTTAAAACAAAGTGCAGATTGAACTGCTGAAATAAAATGCAGACATGACTGCTGAAATAGAATGCACCAGAACTGCCGGAAGAAGACGTAGATGAAACTGCCGGAAGAAAGCGTAGACAAGCCATAGTTACTATTTCATGAATGATAGTTGAACAAGGCTTCACCTTCTTTTTCCCCGTGTAGTATAATCTAATAACCTTTGTTAAGCAGTTTCAACAATGGGAAATAGAATGTCAAAAAAAGAAAGGTCAGAAGTTGAGTTCATGGCTTTCTTGATTGAGCGTATTGCGTTAGTTTTCATCGCCATCGTCACTGCTTCAATATGGTGGCCATGTGCAGCACACACCGTGGCCACTTGCCCTAGCACAGATGATCCTCACACATGGTCGTTTATTTCTCTGGTGCTATTTACCTACACCATCATATCCGCATTCTACGTATTTCGGTGGTTCTATACTGTCGTGGCAACCACCCAGATGTCACTGTGGGTAGGGAGAATCCTCTTCATTCTGGAGAGGTTGCCGGTGGTGGTTATGCCTGCTGCGGTTCTCTGGAAATGCATCTTTGTTAATCCAACTTTCTTAATGTATTTTTGGTCTCTTCTCGTTACTGGCGTATACTTCCTCTGTCGCCTTGATCAATTTTTATTCTTTGTTGACAGTAATACTACTGTTCTGATGAAACCAGTATAAATTCTGCCAAGAGAGAAGAAGAAGAAGAAAAAGATCATGATAATGGAAAAGACCAAGAAGAGGAAGAGAAAAAGGAAGAGGTTCACAAAAGTGAGGATGAATTCAAGGAAGTAGAGTGGGTGGAAGAGGAAGAGGAAGAGGTTCACACAAGTGATGATGAATTCAAAGAAGTAGAGTGTGTGAAAGAGGAAGAAGAAGAGGAATAAAAAGAGGAAGAGGAGGAAGATGATGACGAGTCTACGATTTTGGAGTGGCTAAGTAAGAAGACGAATAAAGAATGTTTGAAGTGTGAGGCAATGTTGGGTGAATGGCACTTAGCATTTGAGAAGATGGAAAAATTGGCCACAATGTTTATGGAAGATGCCATGATGAAAGCAAAGAAAAGGTAACAAGAATTGGAAGAATTTTATATAAAAAAAAAAGAGATATCAAAATTAGATCAAGAAATCCAAGCTTTGAACCAAGAAAAACAGGAATTGCTTTGATACCATGATAAAATTGTGAAAGAATAGGAAAAGAAAAGAAAAAATGAAGGAATTTTTATTGATTGTTGAATGATTAAATTGAATTGAATTGTAAATTATGAAGGTAAAACTAAATATATATAGAGCATAGGCCTATGAAAAATAAAAGCAAATAAAGATAAGATAAGAACAAATAAATATAAGATAAATATAAGATAAGATAAAATAATAAAGACTAACATTAAAACTGACTTCATATATTCTGTTGGGCTGAATTTGTGGGCCATGAGACTTCTTTATTGTTGTCAAGGACTAAGGTAGAAGAGTAGTTTAATACGCCTCCGCAAGCTGGTGGATTGAAAATAATCCACAGTTTGGATAAGTTCCGATGAAATGATTAAGGAAGACGCGTGTGGCGCAGTGATGCAGAGGTAGATGCGTGCGATGAAGCTAGAGTTGCCGACGGCAAAAATATAAAAGGAAATAATGTGCTTGAGGGAGAGAGAGCAAGCAGCGATCTTAAAAAAAAGCGCGTAGAGCGCGATAAGATTGATCTTCAGAGGGCGCGTATAGCGCAATAAAAGAGGGTGCGTAGAGCGCGATAAAATAGAGAGGACGCGTGGAGCGCAATAAGAGTGCAAATAGAACTACTAAAACAGAGTGCAGATTGAACTGCTGAAACAGAATGCAGACGGAACTGTCGGAAGAAGACGCAGATGGAACTGCTGGAAGAAGGCGTAGACAGGCCATAGTTACTATTCCATGAATGATAGTTGAACAGGGCTTCACCTTCTTTTTCCCCGCGTAGTATAATCTAATAACCTTTATTAAACAGTGTCAACAATGGCAAACAGAATGACAGAAAAAGAAAGGTCAGAAGTTGAGTTCAAGGCTTTCTTGATTGAGCGTAATGCGTTGGTTTTCATCGCCATCGTCACTGCTTCAATATGGTGGCCATGTGCAGCACACACCGTGGCCACTTGCCCTAGCACTGATGATCCTCACACGTGGTCGTTTATTTCTCTGGTGCTGTTTACCGACACCATCATGCCCACATTCTACGTATTTCGGTGGTTCTATACCGCCGTGGTGACCAGCCAGATGCCACCGTGGGTACAGAGAATTCTCTTCATTCTGGAGAGGTTGCTGGTGGTGGTTACGCCTGCTGCAGTTCTCCGGGGATCTATCATCTTTGTTAATCCAATTTTCTTAATGTATTTCTGGTCTCTTCTCGTTACTGGCGTATACTTCCTCTGCCACCTCGATCGATTTTTTTCTTTGTTGACAGTAATAACTATTGTTCTGATGAAACCGGTATAAATTTCACTAAAGAAGAGAAAGAGGAAGAGGAAGAGGTTCACACAAATGATGATGAATTCAAAGAAGTAGAGTGGGTGGAAGAGGAAGGGGAAGAGAGAGTGGATGGAAGAGGAAGAAGAAGAGGAGGAAGATGACGACGAGTCTACGATTTCGGAGCGGTTAAGTAAGAAAACGAATAAAAAATATTCCATGTGTAAGGCAATGTTGGGTGAATGGCACTTAGTATTTGAGAAGATGGAAAAATTGGCTACAATGTTTATATGGAAGATGCCTTGATGGAAGCAAAGAAAAGGCAACTAGAATTGGAAGAATTTTATAAAATAAGAGATATCAAAATTGGATCAAGAAATCCAAGCTTTGAACTAAAAAAAATATAGAAATTGTTCTGATACCAGGATAAAATTGTGAAAGAATAGAAAAAGAAAATAAAAGATGAAAGAATTTTTATTGATTGTTGATTGATTGAATTGAATTAAATTGAATTGAAGGTAAAACTAAATATATATAGAGTATTGACCTATGAAAGATAAAAGCAAATAAAGATAAGATAAGAACAAATAAATATAAGTTAAAGATAAGATAAGATAAAATAATAAATACTAATATTAAAATTAAATTTATATATTCTGTTAGATTAAATTTGTAGAACACAAAACTTTTTTATTATTGTCATAAACTAAAGTAGAATGATAATTTAATATGTTTAGTCCAACATATTAAATAAGCTAAATTGTGTATATTAGATCACTTTATTGTACAGATCTATTTGTACAGATTTTATCTAAATTTTTTATTTTTTATTTATTTTTTGGGGTTAAAATAAGTGACCCAACTTAAAAAAAAAGGTGTAATTTATGTGCACATCAGAATACGTCCTTATGGCGTTAACATTAAAATTTATTAGAAGACTATGATAAGATTTTAAATATGCATGCACTGAGTAAAACTTTTAAAAATAATAAATTTCATATTTTATATTTGTTTATATATGTTTTAAATTATTTAAAGATTAAAAAATATTTATATTTTTTCGTATACATTATATAGCATTTTTGAAACGCAATATATATAGATTAATTTAAAAAATAAAATCAATATAATTTATTACAATTTTATTTATATTTATTTTATTTTATTTTTCAATCTAATAAAATTTGATTCAAATGATAAGAATTTACATTATATTAACTTGAATTTATTTTTTTATTCATTCCGATTCTAATAATTGTTATTTGGATTGGATCAATTCATTTTGATTTGAAAAAAATTAATAATTTTAAAATTTAGATAAGATATAATTTAAGTTGCAAAAATTTTAAATTTTGAATAAAAAATTAATATTCAAAATTTGAATGACCATAATGATAAGATTCAAAGACAACTAAAATATTAGATATATTAGTATCTAATAAAATAAAAGAATAATCTAAATCAGTTCGTAATTCTGTTAAAAAAATACTAATTTTATTCACTTTTTATAAAATTAATACGATTAAAGAATTAAATTATCTAAAATTTGAGGATAGAAGAAATTAATTTGTCCTCTTATATTATTTAAAATTGATTTATCTAATTTTATAAAATAGCATGAACTATTATGTCAATATTTTTTTATTAAGTACTAATTTATTTGAAACAAAATTATTAAAAGTTAATTTAGAGTATTATTATTATTATTATTGCATGATCATCCGTTAGTTTAAATAAAATAAATTCAGTTAATATTAAATTTATGTGTGTAATTACTTTATTCTAAAAATATAATAAATCACATTCTAATAATAAATCTCATATTTTTTAATACAATAAAAAAAGAAATTTTAACATTAAAAGGATTAAAAAAAAAGATAAAAAATGTATTTAATATCTTATGGAGACAGTGTTTTACTATTTCCCTTCTACATAGACTGATACATGTACTCATCTTTAAGAATGAATTTTATGTTATTTCGTATTTTTTTTCCTTTTTTATAATAACAATAACATCCCGTAATTACAGTATATTAATTATAATTTTATTTTCTTTTTCTTACGTTATCTTGCAGATTTATAATAAACACTCAGACTATGTATTACCTTTTTTTTTTTTCTAAAGATAATAGGTTATATTTCATTACTTATTGAAAAATGGAATACAAAGGTGTCCAAAAGCAAGATAGCATAATGAAAGGTGGGAATTTTCCAAAAACACTACACTGAAGGTATTTATTCAACGGTGCGTGGTCGAAAAAAGAAGAAAAAACTTAAAGAAGAAAGAATGATAAATCAAATTGAATGCAACTAAGATCTTGCCTCATGGAGATGACGACCTAAATTGGGAGTTCTTTGGATTTCACGGAGCAACTTGACAGAGCTTGCTAGAATGGCAGACGGCATTGAAGTAGAACCTTCAAAAATCAACTGGTTGCGAGTTTTCCAACAGTTCCAGCAAATGATGGCAAGCAATTGAGGATTACGATCAGCATTCTTCAACGGGTTAAGCATCTCTGTTGATGCAGTCCACCATGTCCAAAAGTCATTAGGACTCTGAGGGGAAAGACAGTCACGAAGATAACTCTGAGACCATACATCTTTAATTCTAGAGCAATCGATCAAACAATGAGTGACTGTTTCGGTTGCTTCATGACAGCAGGGGCATATTGGTGATATAGATAAGATGCGGTGATGAATCTGAGCAAGCACCGGAAGCCGGCCATGGAGATCTTTCTAGATAAATAGCTTAATTTTGTGAGGCAAGTTTAATTTCCATAGATCAATCCACGGCTTTTTCTGCTGCATATAATTAGGGCAAAGCTCCAGAGACGGATGGTAAAATAAATAGCCAATTCTGTAACCTGAAGCTGTATCATATTGCTTGGATTTATTCAAATCCCATTGCAATTTGTTCCTACTCTGCTGAATTTTAATTGACAAAATCCTGTTTGCAACGTTTTGGGAAAATAATTCTTGAATGAGATTCTAATTCCAATTCCTATCTTCAGTAATTAGATCTTTAACTCTTGGAACCAACTCAGAAATAGCATGTCTATTTGGCATGTCAGAAATCATTAAAAGATACGGAGGAGGCAGCAAAGGATCCTCAAAGGTTCGGATATTCTCTCCAGTACCCACAGCTCAATTAAGACCTTTTTCAACAATCTTTCGGTCTTCCAGTATGCTCCTCCATCCCCAAGAAGGTAAGACTCCAATTTCTGCCGTTATAGCATTACCATTGCTAAAGTATTTACCTCTTAGGATTTTTGATAATAAGGAAGTAGGCTGTGTTACGAGTCGCCAAAATTGTTTGCCTAAAAGCGCCAGATTTTGGATTCTGAGATCTTTAAATCCAAGGCCTCCTTCTTTTCGTGGGCGAGTCATAGTGTCCCAGCTAATCCAAGCCATCCGCCTTTCAGAATCTTTTTGTCTCCACCAGAACTGAGAAAGTAGAGAGTGAATTTCCGAAATTAAACCATCAGGCAACTTGAAGCAAGACAATGTATAAATAGGAATAGCTTCTCCCACTGCCTTAAGCAATACGTGTCTACCACCTGACGATAGAAGATTGCGCTTCCACCCTTTGGATTCTTTTCCGAACCTTTTTTTTTTATCATACTAAAAGAAGCCTTTTTCAATTTAGAGACTGTAGAAGGAAAACCAAGGTATTTATCCCGAGTCCCAATATGATTAATATTCATAGAGCTAGCCAGTAGTGTACGAGTAGTGGAGAGAGTGTTGTGGCTAAAGAATATAGCAGATTTATTAAGATTTACCCTCTGGCCACTGATGCTTTCATAAGAATTCAATAAATGCAGGATATTTGAACATGCTTCGGGATTAGCCTTACAAAATAAGATGGAATCATCAACAAAGAGGAGGTGGTTGACCTTGGGACATCGCCTATGTATCTGAAGACCCTGAATTAGTCTGTTTTGTTCTGCCTTGTGTAGCAAGAAGGAAAGACCTTCTGCACAGAAAAGAAAAAGATAGGGAGATAAAGGATCTCCTTGTCGAATACCTCTATTTGGTTTGAAGAAACCATAAGGTTGTCCTTCCACAATAACAGAATAAGAAACAGTTGTCACTAATTCTCGAATCCACATGATCCACCGGGAGTCAAAACCAAACTTCTCCAATATAAACCAAAGAAAGTGTCATTCCACCCTATCATATGCCTTACTCATATATAATTTTAGTGCCATTTTATTTTCGAGTCCCCTTTTTTTGTTCTTCAAGTAATGCATACACTCATGAGCAATTAGGATATTATCAAAGATTAATCTGCCTTTAATAAAAGCACTCTGCATAGAGCTAATTAGTCTATTCATCATACCATGAAGTCTATGTACAAATACTTTAGAGATAATCTTGTAAAAGACTGAAGATAGGCTTATTGGTCTTACTTGGGTCATATCTTTAGCATCAGAAATCTTGGGAATAAGATAGATCTGAGTGTGGTTAAAATCCTTCAAAATTCTGCCCCCTGAAAAGAAGCTCTTAACTGCTCGAAACACATCACCACTAAGTATGTTACACAAGCTTTGAAAAAATTTTGCTGTCATACCATCATCTCCTGGAGCACTTTGAGGATGAATGCTAAATGTTGCACGTTTTACTTCCTCCATAGTCACTGGTCTTTGAAGCCTACGGTTCATTTGAGCTGTAACCTTAGGTTCAAAATCAGTAAACAGAGGTTCAGGGTTCTCATGACAAGTGGAGGAAAAGATATCCTTGAAATAAGATTCAGCCACAGAAGCAATACTAGCATTTGAAGTAGCCACTTCACCATCACTGCCAGTTAGTTGCCAAATTCTATTCCTTCGGGTTTGATTTCTAAATTTCTGATGGAAGAAAGTTGTATTCTGATCACCGGATTTGAGCCATTTGACTCTAGACTTATCTTTCCAATAAGATTCCTCATTTTGCAAAGCTTTTTCAAGTTTGTCCTCTATTTCTGAAATGATATCACCTCCATGAATTCCTACTAAACGAAGTTCCTCTAATTCAGACTGTAGTAAATCAATCTCCACCTTCGAATTACATCTGTGTTCTTGCTGCCATCTGACAATCTTATGCCGACAACGCTTTATTTTTTGAGCTAGGATATACATGGATGAACCATCAATCTGTTCGTGCCAAACCTCTCTAACAATCTGCCTTATTTCATCATTAGAACACCATCTTTCTTGGAATTTGAATCGGCGTTTAGATCTCTTAGTTCTCGGATTAGAGTCTAAGAGAAGAGGGGAGTGATCTGAGCCTGATTCTGACAGTCTAAGAACCGCTGCATTGGGATAGAGTTGCTGCCAATCAACTCCTACCAGGAATTGGTCCAGTCTTTCCTATATCAACTCATCACCACTCCGTCTATTTGACCAAGTGAATGGTCTTCCGAACATACCAATATCAATTAGAGAATTATCATTAATAAACCTGTTAAAGGTTTTAATAGAAGAAGGAGATTTAGCACCCCCACATGCTTTCTCCAATTGATTAGAAATGGCATTAAAATCACCCATTAACACAATTTTACCATCGAACTGTTGGGAGACTGAAGTTAATTCAGCAAACTGAGCCATTCTATGTTGATCATTTGAACTGAGATAAACACCTAGAACACCATAGGGATCATTAGAACTAGCTGTCAGAACTGATGCCGCAATGAAGAATCTACCATGCTGTAAAATCTGAATAGTGCAACCATCCCTCCATGCCATTGCCAAACCCCCTGATAATCCATCCGGATCCACAATAAACCATTCTTTGAAACCACAAGATCTTAGTTTTCCTTCAACTTGTCGAGATTGATTTTTTGTTTCACAGATAAAACCAACTTCGGGAGAGTAAGATTTGCAAATCCCTTTAAGATTGTGGATTGTCAGGGATCTCCCCAAACCCCGACAATTCCACAAGAGTAGTTTCATATTTCTTTGGGTGCCACTTAAAGGCTGGCACCCTCCACCGTTATAGCAATTATATGAGGATTCTGAGTCTCTGATTTGTTGCTCATTGTGTTGTTACTTTGTTTGTGAATAAAACAGAATATCCATAAATTTGCATCTGTACTTTATAATTCACCCTTAACAAATGAAGTTAGTAATTTAAAAGTAAAGGCCTTGTTTTATCATCAAATTGGTTAATGCGAGTTAGTTATTGTGCTTACTGAACTTCATGATACTTTTCCTCCCATGTTCATATCATTCTAATTATATAAACCCTACATAACCAATTTGGGTTGGTCGAGTGGTCAGTTTACTCGTTTGCTTAAGCAAGTGTCGGGAGTTCGAACCCCACTTTATGTATGCAGCAATTTATTGATCAACGGTAGACCCTTAAGATTGGGAGATACCATTTGAATAAACCAAAAAAAATATAAACCCTACATGATATTAATTTGATTCAATCAACCAAATTATTGTCATGCATAGAAAGTTACTACCATTCTTTCACCTAGAAAAGGCTTAGGAATTTTAGTTGAGACCATTGGATTCTTTAATTGTATTACCATAACTTTTATTAGTATTATAGTCACATCAATGCATGCTACTTTAAGTTATAGAATTATATTAGTGTCCGCTTAATTAGTAGAATTAGATTTAGAAGATGTCAAAAGTAACCGACACTTAAAATTATAGGATTGTTTATTCACGAATTAGTCATTTGAAATGACTCATACGTGCTGCCAGTGATTACCAACTATAATATTGCAATCAAAAGAAAATACAGACAAAAAGAGAAGAGATTTTCCCCTTAGGTGGGTAACTTCCATTTTTCTTTGTAAACTTTGAATTTCTTTTTTCGTGGAAAGTATTAAAATACTAATAAAAATATTTTCAAAATTTATTAATGATAAAAATTATTTTAAAATAAGATAAAAATAACAAAATATATTACTTTTAATAAACAGTAAACAAATTTTGTGATTACAAAATTATTCATGTATTTAATCTGAAATTTAATGAGAATATTCAAATATTCAAATATCTATTTAAAAAAAATGTATCTAAAAATATAAACTAAAATTTGATCTTTAGATGATAATTTTTTATTATATTTTTGGCTATTAACAAAAACAGTTGGAAAAATTATCTATTTGATCTATAAATATTACAGTTTATTTAAAATATTTATTTTTCTAATAGGTTTTAAAAAACGTATCAAAATCTAAATCTTAAAATATTTTTAAAAGATATATATTTAATAGTTAATTTTTTTTGTTATATTTTAAAAGTATTCTTTTGTTAACAAATCTAAACGTATTAGAAATCTGATAATTTTGAAGCATTTTTTAATAGGTTACTCTACTTTAATGAAAGCCTCTTTAGTTGAGCATGGCACACGTGTAACCAAAATACTCGAGTTATTGGTTTCTGTGGATTCCTTCTCTTCATGTCGGCTAATTTCTCAGATCCTCTGCAACATTAATACGAATTTTCTTCGAACTCTTTTGTCCTTTTTCATGCATAAGAAGACAGAACCATGAACAATTGCACACACTGGTAATTTAATGCAACTCTTCAAATAATAAAGAGGGTACTCTTGTAGCAGCAACGCATTCAAATAATAAAGTTACTACCACTATACATACCAGTTTATTATTAGTCAAATTGAGGTTTTGGTTGCCCTTAATAATTTGAATGAAGAATAATGGTTTAATTTCATTGACGAGTGTAGCAAGTATGAAACTGTGGAAAATAGGCTATGTAGGAATTAGGATACCTTCGCATATGGCATTAAATTTTCTACCCCGTTTGGTGCTGCCCTCAACAGCACACTAAGTTGGACGTATCTTAGAGGTTAGATAACCCAAAATTAGTGGCTTTCTTATGCACCGTGATTTAAGGGACTTCTATATTCTAAGAAAGAAAAAAAATTCTAATTTTTCTTTATTGTTTATAGTATCTCCCACTTCGACTGACTATAGACTAATTTTCTAAAAATTATGATTCTATTTAAAGGCTTATTGTTGACTAATAAATTATTGTATATCCAAAAAAAAAAAAATTCAAACTTCAAAATACTTGTTTAAAAAAATAATTGAAGTAACCATTAAACAAATCTAAATTGATTAAAGAAAAACCATATTACTATATTAGTACTGGTTTCATACATAAGCATATATATTAGTTAATTAAGAATATGAGAAAAGAAAAAACAAGAGGGGAAATGCATGTGCCATGTGGGGCCGTAGATTAAGCAGTTGGTAGTGTAATAACCGAAACATGTGCATGTGCGCCTTGATTCTTGCAACTCTCGACGATGTGATGAATATGTGAATGAGAGAGCGAGTGAGAGCGAGCGATTGAAACCCTTTCTTGGCTCATAACTTGTCTTTTCCAACCCCATATAACCCCACATACATAGTCCCTAATGCCCTTAACCTTATGCTAAGTTTTTCCTATATAAATACCAAGCCAAACCCTTTTGCTAAGCATTAAGCAACAAGCAACAAATAAAGCATCTCTCTCTCTTTCTCTCACTCTCATATCCTAGATCCCCTTAGCTTTCTAGTAGCTAGCACCACACAACAATGGCAATTATAGCAGCCTCTGCCATCTCCCTTCTCTTCATTGCTCTCAATCTATGCCTTAGAGGCACATTTGCTGACTATGGTGGAGGATGGCAAGGTGGCCATGCCACATTTTATGGTGGTGGAGATGCATCCGGCACAATGGGTATGTTCATTAAGTGTTACTCTAGATAATCACACTATGGTTTTAAAATAACAATATGTTTAAAAAAGATTAGTACATCAATATACTATTTAAATATATTAATTCTTTAATGCCTAGTTTCATCTAAATTGGTAATTATTGTTGAAAAAATACTATAACAACCATATTAAATATACGTAACAAAATCAATCACTATATCAGTTATTTGTACATAATATATTTAAAATACAACTTACACATTAAAAATAAATTAAACAACACTATGATTTTTTTTTTTTTTTGCATACACTTATTATTGTGCCTAGCCTTTTTATTTGGACATATGGGGTCCCAAGGTGGTGCCTTTTAAGGGTTTGAATCAAGCATTATTTACTATCTTAGACTTTCTTCTAACGAGAGTTAATGATTGCAGGTGGTGCTTGTGGCTATGGAAACTTGTATAGCCAAGGATATGGGACTAACACTGCAGCACTCAGCACTGCTCTATTCAACAATGGCTTGAGCTGCGGGTCTTGCTATGAGATGAGGTGTAACGGTGACCCCAAATGGTGCCTCCCCGGCGCCATCACGGTCACCGCCACGAACTTCTGCCCACCTAACTTTGCCTTGTCTAATGACAATGGTGGCTGGTGCAACCCTCCCCTCCAACACTTTGATCTTGCTGAGCCTGCTTTCCTTCAAATTGCTCAATACAGAGCCGGAATTGTCCCCGTTTCTTTCAGGAGGTAAATTCCGATAACGGTCTCTCGACAGAAATACAAAAACTTTTAATTATTTTATCCAATGAGTAAATCCTATAAAAATAATAGCTTCATCATAAATACCACATTGGATTTGCTTAACTAACCAATGTGGGACTTGTAACTTTTTTCTAGGCTCTTTTAGCTCTAAGTGTTGACTAGAATCATGCATTGACTTTTTTTTTGTGTGTGAAACAGAGTCCCCTGTGTCAAGAAAGGAGGAATAAGGTTTACAGTGAATGGACACTCATACTTCAACCTGGTTCTGATCACAAATGTGGGCGGAGCCGGAGACATTCACTCGGTGTCTATCAAGGGCTCGAAGACAGGGTGGCAAACCATGTCAAGGAACTGGGGCCAGAACTGGCAGAGCAACTCATACCTCAATGGCCAGAGCCTCTCCTTCCAAGTCACAGCCAGTGATGGCAGAACAGTCACTAGCTACAATGTTGCTCCTTCCAATTGGCAATTTGGACAAACATTTGAGGGGTCACAGTTTTAGAAACCCCCCAATTCAAACTTTGTTTGTGCATGTAATATAGTATTGCCATTTGCTTTTTGCTTGTTGGAGTTGGGAGAGTGTGGGAGTTAAAAGAAAAGGAGAGGTAGAATTAGGAGGGAGGAGTTAAAAGTTAAAAAGTAAAAAGGCCAACATGGTCTTTATGCTGTGGTGGCTATATGGCACCCGCTAGGCCTAAATATATATAATATATAGTTGTTTTTGTGTCACGGGATATATGATTAATATCTCATTGTCATTGATCATCATCTCCTAGTTGTTATGTTATAGGTGATGGTGATCCCAAATTCTCAATAGCTTTGTATATTTGATCCCCAAATGGTAGAAAAACTAAGTTGGGGGCGATTTGATTCAATATCATGCTGCTTTTTGATTTGCAAGTCTTGTCCCATTTTACTGTTTAATTGTTGCATACTACAGTAAATTTATAAATTAGAATCTTATTACAAATTAAATCCTCAATCCAACACATAACATTTTAAAGTACTAGTTGACCATCTTATTTTTTTTTCCTATAACATTAAAAAGGGAACGGAGATAAAGTAGCATTAAACTTGAAGAATTCCAAGAAACAGAGCAATTTCCGGTGGCATATGTTTGACTTGGACTATAAATGGAAACTATCAAGAGTAGAAATGCATCGATTTCATATGGCTTCTATAAAATCTTTCTTCCCAAATCCCAATTATCAAGTAGAGTAATTTCATTTTAATTTTGTGAATCTGTCGGTCGTTATTTTGCGATAACTACCTTCCACCAAATACATTCATGCCATGTGAAACCTACTAGCACAAGATTCTGTGAGAAAAGATAGTCGCTGAATGATTAAATTACGAGTTAGAAAAACATAAAATATTAAGTACCTACTTAACTTCACAACGTGACCCATTTCTAGGTCCAAACTTGATACGATTTCAGCGTTTGGACTTTGGAGATGCTTTGTAGTAAAACCACGGATTCAAAAATCAGATGTTGTATAAAAGATATAGGATATCCAATCACTTAGAGTAGATAACTAAAACCAATGATTGGGTTTGATATTTTCTTTTTAGTAGGAGAAAGAGAAACCACGTAGAGCTTAAGAAATATTATTTCTGTTTGTTTAATAATGACAAGTTTGATATTATGACTTCATCTAAACAAATCCTCCCCAATCATTAACATTTTCTAATGTTTAGCTTAAAAGCCTTAAACTTAAAAGTCCGGATCCTTTCTCTTTTTCACATAGTTGAATCACATTGTTTTGAATTTTGGTATAATCAATCACAAGTTTTAGGGTAAAGCACATAACAAACCAAATAAAAATCAACATTACGTATTGTCTTAAATATAATAATATTACATGGTTGTTTTGTTTGTGTTTATATATAAATCGAAGTTATTAGATTCCATTTATACATTCTAAAGATAAATCGAATCATAAGATTTAAATTAGTAAAAAAAATTTTAAATTAAAATACATAATGTCGATTTAACATGTTAAAAAATATTAAAATGATTAGCACATAGTAAATTAAAACAATAGACTTCAATTTATGTCTATAGTAAATCAAAATGATAGGCTTCGATTTATACCCATAGTAAATCGAAACAAGTGGTTTCGATTTACATCCTCTAATAAATCGAATCGAATAACTTCGATTTATAGGCATTGTAGAGCATAGCTAAATCAAATGTATTAGATTCGATTTACTAACATTACACCTATATATAGAATTCAAATTCAGTTATTTCGAATTACAATTTACAATCTTCCCACCTTCTAAATGCACCCTAGAGAGAAAAGTTAGGCAACAACACCATAAGATTCAAAACTGTAGACATGAAAGACGACCCCAATCGTATCTATCGATTGGACGGAGTTATCCATAATATTACTAGTGACATCAATGAATAGGTTAGTGAATGAAATTTATTTTTCAAGATAGATTAGTAATGTTAGTAATATTAAGCCGCTTAGAGTATTTGTTTATAAACGTTAGATAGAAATTAGAATTTTTAAACTACAAATGGTGGTTAGAGTAGTGATTTAGTAGTTTGTTAGAATTTTAAAATTACAAATTCTTCTTATAGTAGTGATTATAAATAACTGTTAGTTAGAATAGTAACTATAGGCTCTGTTAAAATTTGTAAGTTATAAATGTTAGATTAATTAGTAGTGAAAATTAGTTTAGTTAGAATTTAATTTAACTCCAAAGTGTTAGTAATAATAGTGATTTAGGATTGTGATATGTTTTACATTAAAGTTGTTTTTTATTAGTGTTCCATGTTAGGTCCATTTAGATTTAGGTCGGATTTTTTTTTTGAGCTTGTAAGATTATTTATTTGGGTTTAGGACATTTTTTCGATTAGGTAATACATTATTCAATATTCCTTTAGTGAACTATTTTGTTATGGTTCTTAAAAATAATTTTTTATCGTTATGCAGCCCACTGATGTATCACCAGCATGAGAAGGCAGTATGGTATGTCTCCTAGACGATAGGATTGTACTGTACTTGCAGAAGGCTGGTTTATGCCATCTTGCGAGGCTAAACGAGACCTGGTTTAGGTTGGATGAGCTATTAGTGAGTGTATTTGTAGAGAGATGGCGTCTGGAGATGCATACTTTCCATATGTCATTCGGGGAGTGCACAATTATGCTAGAGGATGTAGTGTACCAGTTAGGGCTCCCGATCGATGGTGAGTACGTCAATGGATGCCTGACAAACTTTGAGAGATACATTGAGGGTGGCCGACCAGCATGGGCTTGGTTCGAGGAGCTACTGAGTGTTTTAGCTCAGACGAATTGCATCGACAAGTTCACTTGAAGTGCACTTGGATGCAGGACATATTCAGTGAGCTTCCTCAGGGAGCAAGTGAGGATACGGTTAGGAGGTTTGCGACGGCGTACATCATGATGATGTAATCGACTCAACTTTTCGGTGACAAGTCTGGTGCACGTCTTCACATTTGTTGTCAAACATACGTAGCCAGGCTGGATTACATGGGTAGATACAGCTGGAGATCTGCTGTTCTCTCGTGGTTATACCGGTGCATGTGCCGTGTGGCCAACAGAAACGTGGTAAAGTCGGCTGGTCCGTTGCAGCTTCTTCAGCTATGGATCTTTCGTGGATTCCCTAGTTTCATGCCTGATGGGTTTGATGCCTGTCATTGGCCATTGGCGTCGAGGTACTTGCTATTTACGATTGTTATGTTTGTTAATATTTTTCCAGAATATGGCCTTTATTGATAAAAATGTCTTGGGTTACAGGTGGTCAGGTTATCAGCCAACATTGAGCGAGAAGAGGCCTCGAGTCGCGCATTGAAGGCTCAAAATAGATTTACTTCAGGCTGAGGATGTGAGTGTTTAAGCTTTCAAAATATTTATTGTTAAGTTATTTTGGGCCTTTTACTATTTATAATGACATGCGAGAACCACGTCTTTTTACAGTTCACGTGAATGCCATATAGCTCGCCGAAGGTCGTTCAGGTGGTGCATCCCGAGATTTTAGAGCCACGACATATGGCGTTATGGAGGGCTGTAACGACATTGATTTTTTTTTATAATAGAGTGACATCAGGTGGATCAAGTGCTACTGCAACTTGGTGGAGTGCAGCATCGACCGCATGCCGCACTCAACATTGATTTCTTGATGTCGAAGGATACCAAAGATTGAGATTGGTGGTTTCTCACTGCCTTATAAAGTTGGCACATTCATTGGACCAACAAGGCGCAACATGTGTTACGATTTGACGTCATTCCATACCCAGGACCGTCACAGGTGTACTTGGAGTGGTGGCATGAGCATGGCAAGAGTTTCTTGTCACTTGAGCAATTTCTCCGTGATCCCAGAGCAATTGAAATCCCGACCTAGGCGATGCAGAGAGGTCCAAGACAGATTCTGATATGGACTAGGTGCTTGATATTCCAGACAGGCATCGTGATGGTTTCAGTGGCTAAGAGAAGAGGGGGTTGAATCTTAGCCCCTTTTTAGTTGCTTAATACTTGCTGAACTCAGAGGAGACTTTTCTGTTTTGGCTCGTCTCTGGATACGAGACTTTTTGTTTTTGCTCGTCACTTGCCACAAGACTTTTTGTTTTGTCTCGTCACTTGGCACGAGACATTTTAGTTTTTGCTCCTGTGCAGTAGAAAACAGAGATGGAGTTGGAGAGAAGAAAGATTACACCCAGATATATCCTGGTTCAGCTGCTAAGTGCAGTGCAGCCTACATCCAGTCTCCATCACAAACATGATGAAATTTCACTATAATCAATCTGATTACAACTTGTAAAGTGCTAACCCAACTTACAAGGGGATTCCCACAGAATCATGAAACACAACATAGATGAACAAAGGAACTCTAAGACATCTATGGCTTTTTCTTTTAATTTTGCACTCTCTGCCTTTTTCCGCTCTATGGCTTTTTCATTACAAACCTTACTGTTTGCCTTTTACCATGAGACTCAAGACATGACAAAATTAAACAGAAAAATACAAAACTGAATACATTGAAGGAGAAGAGAAAACTGTTAGCTCAGGTAGCTCTGAGAACACTGTGCCTTGCACTCTCAAATTTTCTCCTTGCCTCAAACAGTGGCTGTCCACCACTTATTATAGAAGAGGGGAGCCTCCACTTATTGAAGCCAAAACCGAACCAACTTCTTCCTCCTTCAACAAAACCGGTTCGGCCACATAGAGAGAGAAGAGATAACCATGCAAAACCCAACATGCAATTACCTCTAGTCATTTCTTGATCATCACCCTTCATCAATCCGAGCTCTCCATCCTTGGCTTGCTCTCCAAGATGAAATTCTGGCCCTTGATGCTTCATGATGATGATGACTTCATCTGCTTCAATCTCTGCCTTCAACCATCACTTCGCCACTCTAGCTACTCCCTGTGGTGGTTGAGTAGAATCAAAGACAAGCCATGCTTCAAGAATCTCCCTTGCTGACCGAGATCTTCTTCTTCCTTTTTGAGCATGCAAAGCTCAAGATAACCTCACCAAATCTGACCACATTTGGTAAGTATCTTAGCCACAGCTCATTTTTATTTTAGTATGTTTTCTTGCCATCATTAGCTTGATGGTCTTGATGCATGCAGCTTCTTCCTTCTGTTGGTTGAAGAACATTTCTTCCATTATTTCCTGGACAAGGACCGAAGAAAGAAGAGAAGCAAATAGAGAGAAGGAAGAAAGAGAAAAGCAAAGCTATGAGAGTTATGATAGATAAATTAATTAGGTGCATTTCTCCAAGCTTGTGAAGTAGTGTGTAAGCAACCATTAATTTCCATCATATCACTTGACTTTTTCTCTTTCATATTCCCAAGGATTGCATTAACTTTTCTTTATAAAATTTGAATTCCATAATAAGTTAATGTGTGAAGTCCGTTGGAAGCATGCAACCAAAGTTCAATGAGTTGGGTTTTCATCTTTGTGCCTCAATTCCATTTTTCTTTTCGGACCATGCATGCATAACAAATTGGGCTTAGTGATACTATTTAAATTCTGGCCCATTTGGTTAACATTTGCTTTCTTGATGAAAATTGTTTCGGATCAAGCATAAGAAGCTCTCATCAAAAATTAACCATGGGCTTGGTTGTAAGCAACATTAAGCTTGGCCCAACAATATAAAATTTCAGCCACTTAGTATATAATCATGCAACAAGGCTGGTTTTTGGGCTTAAGCCAGAAACTCATTTTTCGGCCCAATATTAAAACCTGCAACAAAAATTATTTAATCAAATCAGATTATTAATTTTTGCAGTTAATTATTTTTAATAATGTTTAGTCATCATAAATATTAATTAAGAGTTTTCCAAACTCATCAATCTCCCCCTTGATGACAAACATTATTAAAATTGAAATGGGAAAAAATTTAGAGATTGAGTAAAGAATACTCCCTTTGATTTGAATTTCTCCCCCTTTCAAAATGTCACAATGCTCCCCCTTGATGTATGCTTATGTTACCAAGGGAAGCACTTAACCTGTAACATTTTTAAATCAAGCTTCAAGTAACAATGTTATTTAGCATATTTTATGATGCTAAATGCTTGATTTATGAGCAGTTTTAATTGATAATCAAAACTCATTTGATATCATAATCTGTTTTACTGCTCAACCCATTTCATTCAAAAAACAAATTTTCAAATCCTTTCCTGTTAGAGATATCAGAGCAAAACAACATGATGAAAAAGTATTTGAAGTACACATAATCAAAACAAGGCAGTTTTAATGTTTTAAACAATTTAAAGGAACTGCCAAAAATAAGTTTTCCAAACAACAAGTTTATCAATGATGAATCAACAGCCAGGCATCAAAAATAAATCAAACATCATTATAAACCAAATGCAGTTCAAGCAGCAACCATAGTGAATGCAATAACAACATGCATTCTTTGAACACATTCTTTGAACAAGGGTGATCAAGAATTTTCAATTTTAAAATTTCATCCCCTGTTCCCCTGTTTCGTTTCAATTTTGAAATTTCATCCCTTGTTCCCCTGTTTCGTTCCAATTTCAATTTTGGAAAACACATAAATTTCCTCCCCCTTTTGTCATCATGGGGGTACCTGCACAAAACATGATCAACACAGCAAAATATTTAAGAGAAAGTAGCAACAGTATATGACAATATCCTAGAGATTATCCTAGAGCAGGGAGTATTAAGTCATGCTCATACAAAAAACAGATTGAGCCTATTGGAGCCAATATCAAACAGAGTAAAAACAGTCACTAATCATTAGAAAAATTAATTTGTTCTTCAGCATCCCCGTCACTATCATCTCCCAAACGTTCCATCATCAGATTAACCCTTTCTTTGCAATTGTTCCAAGCTTTCTCACTTTCATAAGCTTGCTTGCGGGCTTCTTTGTGGGATTTATACATCAGATCTGCCATGTTCGAAAGTTCTCCCAAAATCTGTTTGATGGACTTAATTGTTTTGGAAGATTCTGGCCTGCCTTCATACTCACTATCCGATGCAGCAGATTTTCGCCCTTTAGTGTCCTTAGTTGCTCCTCCTCCTCTAATTGAAGACACCTTGTTTTCTACAGCCTCATTCAACAAATCAACTTTAAAGTACTCAAATATTCTAGTTAAAAATATACCATAAGGCAGGTTGGCCTTTCTGGTGCTTCTAACAGAATCCCACATGTGTCTAATCATAATATAACCAAAGGATATAGGAGTAGAGGTAACCAAAGCAAATAAGATGAGACAGTCAGAAAATGTTACTCAGTTGTGTGAGCCACTTTGAGGAGTCAGAATATGAGTGATGATTCGGTGAAGCAGGGAATTGACCGGTCCTAGAGCTTTATGTGTTGGAATGGTGCCATGCAATCCAGAAAGGTTCTCGCAAATGTGCTTAAGAACAGTTTTGTATGGAACGCCAACTTGTGTGTCCCATTTTTCCACCATGTACGCTCGCGGTCCTTCATCTTTGAACCCAAGGGCCGCTCCAATTGTTTCAGCATCAAGGGCTATTTGAACCCTTTTGACATAGGAATGAAGGGTGCCGTCAATGAGCCGCATATTGGCATAAAATTCTCGAACAAGACCAGGGTAGACTGGTTTCTGGATGAGAAGCAGAGGCTTCCAGTTGAGGAGTTCAAACAGAGAGGAGATATTGATACCCTTGTTGGTGAGATTTTCAAGACTAACAAGATAGGTTGTGCACAAATGACGCTTCTCCATAACCTCTTTATGAAACTCAAAAGAGGTGCACGAGTTAAATCTGCTTGGATCAAAGTGGGAGTGAGTCTTGCCATACTTGTCTCTGAATTCCATGAATTCCAAGTTTGGAGGTTCAGTAGTGTCATTGAGTGCAAACCCCTGATTCTTTTGGGAGCTTTTTCCAGGAGTAGTTCGTTTCGGTGATGATGGTGGAGGTGAAGGAATGGGAGAAGTATGAGATTCTTGCTCTTCTTCCTCTTGGGGGTCCTTGTTCTTCCTGTTTCGTCCTCTTCCGGAACTCTTTTAGGCCACTACCTTTCTTCTCATGGCTTCGGTTTGTTTGGTTGGAGGTGAGGGAGAGGATGAGGGAGTAGAATGTATATGGATGTGAGTGTGAGTTTGGGGTGTTGATGGTTTTTGAGAAAGAAGAATTCTTTCACTCTTTCTTGGTGCGGTTTTCTTTTTCATGGTAATGGGGGAATGAAATATGAAAGGTTGGGGGTGATAACCGAATTGAGAGGGAGAGAGAGACAAGGTGGGTGAACACATTTAATGGGGTTTGGAAAGAGAATATGGAGAGTAATGACCATTAGTGGACGGTTAATGACCATAATGGGTGGTTATTATCCAAAAATGATTTCCCTTTTAACTTTTGAAATCCAAAACTGAAAAGTTGTTGCCTTAAATCAAGGGATTAGATGGATATAGGGATTTGATTTGACAATAACCACTTCCAAGGAGATTTGATGACACAAGAGGAAGATTCTTATTTGTAGAAAGATAACTACCATAACCGTTAAGGTGGGGTCAAGGAATTTTGGTGGGGCCCATAAAATTTTGAATTCTGCGCTGCCTCCCCCTTGACCACAGCTCTTTCATCATGCCATTATTTTTATCTCGTCCAAACCTACGAGCAAAAACTGAACAGAGTCACAAATTCATAGATTTTCAATAAAATTTAAATCAAACATTCCCAAACTTTTTCTCAAGCTACAGAATCTGTCTTCACAGAGGGGTTTTGTAAAAATATCAGCAATTTGATCTTCAGATTTTACAAATTGAATATCAATAGTTCCCTTTTGCACATGTTCTCTAATGAAATGATATTTAATTTCAATGTGCTTTGTTCTTGAGTGCAAAACAGGATTTTTTGAAATATTTATTGCACTCATATTATCACAAAATAGGGGTATACTATTGATTTTTAATTTGTAATCTTCCAATTGTGTTTTTAACCAAATTAATTGAGTGCAACATGCAGATGCGGAAATGTATTCTGCTTCAGCTGTGGATAAAGCCACTGTGGCTTGTTTCTTGCTTGACCACATGTTGAGTGCGCTTCCAAGGAAGCAACACATGCCGGACGTTCTTCTTCTATCCACTCTATCTCCTGCATAATCTGCATCACAAAACCCTACTGCACAAAATTCATCAGATTTAGGATACCACAAGCCATAATCACAAGTTCCCTTAATGTACCTAATGATGCGTTTAACGGCCGTAAGATGGGATTCTTTTGGGTGAGATTGAAATCTTGAACATACACCCACACTTTGAACAATATCCGGTCTAGAGGAGGTAAGGTACATGAGTGAACCTATCATTCCTCTATACTTTGTTTCATCCACATCTTGACCATCATCATCCTTTTCAAGTTTTGTGTTGGGATGCATTGGTGTACCCATTGCTTTGGAGTTTTCTAGGCCAAACTTTTTAATAAGTTCTTTTGCATACTTTCCTTGGTAAACAAAAGTACCACTAGGAGTTTGTTTAATTTGGAGGCCAAGAAAGAAAGTAAGCTCTCCCATTAAACTCATTTCAAACTCACTAGTCATGAGTTTTCCAAACTCTTCACACAAGGAAATGTTGGCCGAACCAAATACAATGTCATCAACATAAACTTGAACAAGAAGTATATCATCATTGGATGCTTTAATGAATAAAGTAGTGTCGGTGGTACCCCTTTGAAATTTATTTTCTAACAAGAAGGCACTAAGCCTTTCATACCAAGCTCTTGGAGCTTGTCTAAGACCATAAAGAGCTTTAGTTAATTTAAAAACATGATTTGGAAACTCTTTATGTTCAAAACCGGGGGGTTGTGCCACATACACTTCTCTATCAATAAAACAATTAAGGAAAGCACACTTAACATCCATTTGAAACATTTTGAAACCTTTATGGGCGGCATAGGCAAGAAGCAACCGAATTGCTTCCATTCTAGCTACCGGAGCAAATGACTCATCAAAATCTATACCCTCTTCTTGATCGTAACCTTGGGCCACTAATCTAGCCTTGTTACGAACAACTTGTCCATCCTCACCAAGTTTATTTTTAAAGACCCACTTAGTACCCGTTACCTTCATACCATCCGAATAAGGTACTAATGTCCAAACCTCATTCTTGTCAAATTGAGCTAGCTCCTCTTGCATGGCCTTGACCCATGATGGATCTTCAAGAGCTTGTCTGACATTGTTGGGCTCCATTTGTGACAAGAAAGCAAAGTTGCTAGGTTCGGTTTGTCTTTTGGTGGAGGATCTTGTTGTTACACCATGAGAGGGATCACCAATGATGAAATCATGAGGATAACCCCTTATAGACTTCCATTCTCTAGATTTTCGGGCAGGTGTTGAACTTTGATGAGCTTCTGGTGGTCTCGCTGTTTCAGTTTCTCGTGTCTGCTTAGGAGATAAAATGGAAGTTTCTCCTTCAATCTGACGAGACAGAATCGGGCTGACAGATTCTTCATTCTGGACAGATTTGGGTTTTTCTTTGCTTGTTCCATCTTCTTCACAATCTGAATCAATATCCTTCACAATGCTGGGAATTAAGTTAGAATCACAAAACGTAACATGTATGGATTCCTCTATTGTCCTATGTTCCTTGAGATAAACTCTATAGGCCTTGCTTGTGGTGGAATATCCAACAAACATTCCTTCATATGATTTTGGATCAAATTTTCCAAGATTTTCTTTATTGTTAAGCACAAAACATTTGCATCCAAAAACATGAAAGTACTTAAGATTTGGAGGGGTTCCTTTCCATAGCTCATAAGGCGTTTTCTTTAACCCTTTTCTAATGATTGTTCTATTCAAAATATAACATGCTGTGTTCACAGCCTCAGCCCATAAGAATTTAGGAATTTCACTCTCACATAACATAGCCCTAGTCATTTCTTGAAGGCTTCTATTCCTTCTTTCAACCACCCCATTTTGTTGGGGGTTCTAGGGCATGAAAAGTTATGAGAAATCCCTAAGTCATCACAGAATTTTTCAAAATCTTGATTTTCAAATTCTCTTCCATGATCACTTCTTAAATGGGCAATTTTCAAATTCTTTTCATTTTGAATTTTCTTACAAAGGGTGGAAAAAGCATGAAAGGCATCGTTCTTATGAGCAAGGAAAAGTACCCAACCAAATCTAGAGTAATCATCTACCACCACAAGACCATAATGTTTACCTCCTAAACTTTGAGTTCTAGTAGGACCAAAAAGATCAATATGTAACATTTCCAATGGCCTTTTGGTTGAGATTCCATCTTTTGATTTAAAAGAGGATTTTACTTGTTTGCCTAATTGACAAGCATCACAAGTAAGATCCTTATCAAACTTGATGTTTGGGATTCCTCTAACCAAATTTCTTTTGACTAGCTTAGAAATTTGATACATGCTAGCATGTCCCAACTTTCTATGCCAAAGCCATTTTTCAGATTCAAAAGATGTGAAGCATGTTACATTTTGTTCCTTTAAATCCTCAAGAGTTAATCCATACACATTGTTACATCTTTTAGCTTCAAGAAGAACATTCCCAGTTTTCTCACACACAACTAAACAAACAAATTTCTTAAAGATAACTTCAAAACCCAAATCACAAAGTTGACTAACACTAATCAAATTATGTTTCAAGCCATGTACAAGGAGAACATCATTTATACAAGAAGAAAAGTTTTTACCAACTTTCCCAACAGCCACAATTTTTCCTTTTGCATCATCACCGAAAGTGACAAGTCCTCCATCATAGTCATCAAGCTTTATGAAGAAGGTTGCCTTTCCGGTCATATGCCTAGAGCATCCGCTGTCCATATACCACATATTTTCCTTCCTTTTGGATGCTAGGCACACCTACAAAACAATGCTTAAGTAACCTTAGGTATCCAAATCTTTTTGGATCCTTTTACATTAAACCATCTTCTATGTCCTAAGCCATTGTAATAAAAAACAATTTTATAAACCTTGTCACCAACCATTCTTTCACCGAAAAAGCATTGAATGGGAAAGTGTCCATTCCGATTGCATAGTCTACAAAACCTTGGAGTTGCCTTTTTGTTAAAGTAGGTGGGATCTTGAAATCTTGTGTCATTCGAAAATGAAGCAATATTTTCAAAATGTGAATTTTCAGATTTATAGAACCCCAACCCAGCCTTATCATAAAGAGGTTTTTGACTAGCCAAGATGTGATTTAAACTTTCGGAACTTTGTGTAAACTTGGCCAAGTTTTCCTTAAGTCTTTTAACCTCTTTAAGCAACTCTTCATTTTGCTTAAAACAGTCTACATATGCAAGAACACAATGGTTACTTTCACAGCTCCTAACTTGGGCTCTTAATTGCTTATTTTCTTCAACAAGATCACAAGCAGTTTCGGCCTCTCTCACTTTTTCTTTTAGAAAACTGTTTTCGTCCTTAAGAATGGTAATTTGCTGTTCAAGTTCTTGATTTTCTAGTAGAAAACATCTTATTTTTTCAGAAAGGTGGTCTATCATAAGATGAAGATCTTCAGTGTTAGGGTTATGAAAGACTACCTGATCTATGTGGTCTGCTATAAGACATGTTTGTGACTTGGTCTCGGTCTCTTCATCATCATCATCAGAATCATTCTCCAAGTCTTCCCATGTGGCCATCAGTCCTTTCTTCTTTCCTTTTTTCGGCTTTTCTTCCTTTTTCAGCTTGGGACAATTAGATTTGAAATGCCCCATTTCCTTGCAATTGTAACAAATTACTTTGCTCAAGTCTTTCTTCATCATCCTTGAGCTACTGCCTTTGCCTTTGAGCTTAGCCATTTTCCTGAATTTTTTTGCAAATAAAACAAACTCATTTTCAGAAGAGTTATCACTGGATTCATCATCCAGAGGGTTAGTCACAGAAGAAAATGCAATTCCTTTCTTTTTTGTATCTTTTTTCAAATAGGTATTTTCAAAAGCAAGAAGATTTCCTCTCAAATCATCAAGTGTCATGGAGTCTAAGCTACTGCTCTCAGAAATAATTAAAGCTTTAGTTTCCCACTCTTTTGTGAGACATCTCAACACTCTTCTTACTAGCACAGAATCAGAATGTGTAATTCCCAGAGCATCTAAGCCAACAATGATAGCATTGAACCGTTCGAACAGTTCATCAATGGACTCTCCTTCCTTCATTGCAAACATTTCATATTCTCTATTTAGCATATCTGTCCGAGTCTTCTTGACAATGGTGGTTCCTTCATGGGTGATTTGTAATTTGTCCCAGATTTCCTTTGCCATTGTGCATCTTGATACCCGTCGGTACTCCTCGAAGCTGATAGCACAATTGAGCAGATTTATTGCCTTGGCATTTAACTCCACCTTCTTCCTATCTTCCTCGGTCCATCTTGCTTCTGGTTTGAGAGAAACAACTCCTTCTGCACTTGTGATAGTTGGAAATTGAGGCCCTTCGAGAATAATCTTCCAAAGTCTGTAATCCACTGCTTGTACAAATATCTTCATCCTCTCCTTCCAATAGGTATAATTTTTTCCATTGAAAAGAGGGGGTCTGTTGCTTGATTGACCTTCAGTTAGATTATAAGACACCACATTTGCGCCACTATTTTCTGCCATGAGGATCTTTACTCCAAGCTGCAAAGCTTGATCTCTTTGAGACCAAGCTCTGATACCAATTGATGGTTTCAGTGGCTAAGAGAAGGGGGGGAGGTTGAATCTTAGCCCCCTTTTTAGTTGCTTAATACTTGCTGAACTCAGAGGAGACTTTTCTGTTTTGGCTCGTCTCTGGATACGAGACTTTTTGTTTTTGCTCGTCACTTGCCACGAGACTTTTTGTTTTGTCTCGTCACTTGGCACGAGACATTTTAGTTTTTGCTCCTGTGCAGTAGAAAACAGAGATGGAGTTGGAGAGAAGAAAGATTACACCCAGATATATCCTGGTTCAGCTGCTAAGTGCAGTGCAGCCTACATCCAGTCTCCATCACAAACATGATGGAATTTCACTATAATCAATCTGATTACAACTTGTAAAGTGCTAACCCAACTTACAAGGGGATTCCCACAGAATCATGAAACACAACATAGATGAACAAAGGAACTCTAAGACATCTATGGCTTTTTCTTTTAATTTTGCACTCTCTGCCTTTTTCCGCTCTATGGCTTTTTCATTACAAACCTTACTGTTTGCCTTTTACCATGAGACTCAAGACATGACAAAATTAAACAGAAAAATATAAAACTGAATACATTGAAGGAGAAGAGAAAACTGTTAGCTCAGGTAGCTCTGAGAACACTGTGCCTTGCACTCTCAAATTTTCTCCTTGCCTCAAACAGTGGCTGTCCACCACTTATTATAGAAGAGGGGAGCCTCCACTTATTGAAGCCAAAACCGAACCAACTTCTTCCTCCTTCAACAAAACCGGTTCGGCCACATAGAGAGAGAAGAGATAACCATGCAAAACCCAACATGCAATTACCTCTAGTCATTTCTTGATCATCACCCTTCATCAATCCGAGCTCTCCATCCTTGGCTTGCTCTCCAAGATGAAATTCTGGCCCTTGATGCTTCATGATGATAATGACTTCATCTGCTTCAATCTCTGCCTTCAACCATCACTTCGCCACTCTAGCTACTCCCTGTGGTGGTTGAGCAGAATCAAAGACAAGCCATGCTTCAAGAATCTCCCTTGCTGACCGAGATCTTCTTCTTCCTTTTTGAGCATGCAAAGCTCAAGATAACCTCACCAAATCTGACCACATTTGGTAAGTATCTTAGCCACAGCTCATTTTTATTTTAGTATGTTTTCTTGCCATCATTAGCTTGATGGTCTTGATGCATGCAGCTTCTTCCTTCTGTTGGTTGAAGAACATTTCTTCCATTATTTCCTGGACAAGGACCGAAGAAAGAAGAGAAGCAAATAGAGAGAAGGAAGAAAGAGAAAAGCAAAGCTATGAGAGTTATGATAGATAAATTAATTAGGTGCATTTCTCCAAGCTTGTGAAGTAGTGTGTAAGCTACCATTAATTTCCATCATATCACTTGACTTTTTCTCTTTCATATTCCCAAGGACTGCATTAACTTTTCTTTATAAAATTTGAATTCCATAATAAGTTAATGTGTGAAGTCCGTTGGAAGCATGCAACCAAAGTTCAATGAGTTGGGTTTTCATCTTTGTGCCTCAATTCCATTTTTCTTTTCGGACCATGCATGCATAACAAATTGGGCTTAGTGATACTATTTAAATTCTGGCCCATTTGGTTAACATTTGCATTCTTGATGAAAATTGTTTCGGATCAAGCATAAGAAGCTCTCATAAAAAATTAACCATGGGCTTGGTTGTAAGCAACATTAAGCTTGGCCCAACAATATAAAATTTCAGCCACTTAGTATATAATCATGCAACAAGGCTGGTTTTTGGGCTTAAGCCAGAAACTCATTTTTCGGCCCAATATTAAAACCTGCAACAAAAACTATTTAATCAAATTAGATTATTAATTTTTGCAGTTAATTATTTTTAATAATGTTTAGTCATCATAAATATTAATTAAGAGTTTTTCAAACTCATCACATCGTGTTGAGAAGAGATGTCGTGTTGGGACATGTTCAAGTTAGCGTGAGTAGAGGTAGCTCAACGATGCGATTGATGCATTGGAGGGGAGGAGTCGAGGCTGTAGAGGAGTTAGGGATCGTGGCCGATGAGGAAGGAGGTGTGGTGGTCAAGGTAGAAGTCGATATGCAGGGGGAGGCGGAGATGATGGTGGTGATGATGGAGATAGGGTGGTGATGGTGGAGATGACGATGGAGATGATGATAGTGGTGATGATGGAGGTTGCGGTGGAGATGATGGTGGATATAGATGGTCGTAGTGGAGAAGGTGAGGGTGGTGGTGGTGGAGGAGGTAGCGGTGGAGATGATGGTGGTATGGGTGGTGGTAGTGGAGGAGGTGAGGGTGGTGGTGGTGATGATGATGGAGGAGGTGGCAGTAGTCTCGGTAGAGATTGTTATGGTTATGGTGGTGGTGGAGACAATGGTTATGGTGGTGGTAGATTAGGTGGTGATGGTGGTGGTGGTGGAGGGTTTGGTGATTATTTTGTTGGGGTTCCTAGTAGTGACATAGCGGTGCACGAGAGTCAGATGTACATTATCCCAAGTGATATGCTATCTGACTTGCTTGGCAATAAGGGCCTTGACACAGAGTTCGGAGGGTCATGCTTTCTTGATGAGATTAGAGTGATCATGCAGGAGGATGACTTGGAGCGTCGCAGATCTCAACTAGCCGGACCCCAAACACTCCTTGATGTGGATCTGAATAAGCCTCCATTTGGACCTTTGGATGACACATTTGCATTGGATGGTACTCTTCCCCCCTTCCCCCCGGCATTCGCTGTAGCTCCCCCAGTACATCCTAATCCATCTAGGCCACACGAGTGCACACTAGACGAGATAGAGTATGATGGTGACAGAGATGAGGATGAGGTCCCTCTGGCCCAGAGAGCACAGAGTATCAAGGCCGCCACCACTGCTTTACAAGTTCATATCTCTTTTGATTACGGTGTATGCATTATTATTTTTCATGATTGTTATATGTTATTAGTATAAGATGTATGTTATATTATTTAGATGGTACCTATATGTTGCTGAGATACGATGTTTGTTTTATCTCATTTTATGTAATGTGAACTTTTAATGTCTTGTAATTACTATTTCATAATTTCTTATATGACTGTTTCCTAACACGAGTCAAGAATACACGACATAACTAGATATCAAATAATGAAATTCAGTTAATAGTAACACGGGAATACAAAATACAACAAAACTTACAAACGACATAACATTAAAGTAAATGAAAGAAGGAAATAAGCTGATGGAATGTCCCATCAATATTAACCAACGACTTACAATACCTAAAGGCCTCGATACACGGTGGGGATGTCCAAAAAAACCAATAAAAATAAACTGATGACTCATTGACTTCCCCTCCAACTCACACAGGACTCATCTTCAACACTACAACACTACCTGGCATTATTATCTGCACACCTAGTACCCATCTCGGCAGCTCATTATATGACTCTTCTCAATCTCCATAAATCTACGCAACGACCTTCTACTTAGCCAACCAAACCCTCTTGTAAGTCGATCTAAATTTGAAATGTGCCTCTGTCATATTCTGCAGTACCTTGATCGTCACAGTAGCATCAGCTCTAATCATAGGTAGTATAAAAGCCGATATAACATGAGAATCAAGCATCATGTACTCACTAGATATTGACGTAGCATAAAATCTGGTCAAACCGTAATTTATTAAATAATAAATTAAATATGAGCGAATATGGTTAGAAAATTTAGCAATATGAATTTGATAATTTAAATATGATATTTGGACTCAGTGAATTTTTCTGAGTCGGAAAACATAATTTTCTGCGTAAAAAATGCGCAGTGAAAAATTTGACTGTCAGTACCGGCTGAAATCTGCCCGGTATTGCAGCTGAGAAAATTAATTTTTAGCAAGAAAGATTAAAAACTTAAAAGTTGTAAGTGAGAAGGTAAAAATAATTAAACACACATTTAAAACGCCAATCTTAAAGGTTTTGGCCCAAAAATGGGCCAAACGGGCCATATATGTGAATCGAGCCCAAGTTGTGCCCAAGCCCAACATATATAAACCCTAACTTAAAGCCATTCAGCCACCGCAACCCTCATTTAATGTGATTTTTGCTGAAATGAAAAGAGATGCTCCCAAATACTTCAAATCACCATAACTTGAGCTACGAAACTCCAATCGACAAGCCGTTTGCGACCACGCGTCGCTCTTCTCGCCCTCTTCGATTCTATCTAGGTAATGTGGTAAGTTTCTCAAAGACCTCTACCCAGTTTTGTTTTTTCTCTTGTATTTCAAATTTGGTTTAGGTTTTGAGGAAATCTTGTGGTTTTAGTTGTTTAGGAGTGTTCTAGTATGAGTGATGAGAGAACTTTTGCGTGGTCTAGAAATTTGCAGATAAATCCTCGTTGCAAGTATAGTTTCTAAACCTTCAAAAGTCCTTTCATACAAATGTTTTGGGTGTCACAAGTAACAAACCCCTTTAAAAATTGTTAACCGAGTATTCAAACCTCGGGTCGTCTTCTCAAGGAACTGCGAGGAGGTATGTTCTTATTATTGGCTATAAAGGTTGTAATTGGGGTTTAGAAGATGAGAAGCAAGTAATTTAAATGACAAGTAAAGTAAATGGAAATTAAAATAAATAAATACTGTAAAGCAGACTTTTGGCAAGGTAAGAGAAGTTGGAGGTCCAACGTAGTTATCTCTCTCAACTATAATGAAAGTTGAATCTAAACTCCACTTGGTCAACCTTTACTAGGGCAAAGGAAAGTCAAGGGACTAATTAAATTGACCTTTGAATCCTATTTATTTCCTAAGAAAAGGTTGGGATTACTTAAGTTCAGCTCAATTAACAAGATAACGATTATCAATTATGTTGAGTTTAATAACTGTTAAGTTACTGAATTCTTAACCAGGACCAAAAGGGGAAAAAGTAAAATTGCTGGAATAATAAAAATGTCCTTAGATGGGAAGCAATGGTAACTTAAATCAAAGAGAACAATCATAAACTGAAAATACCTCAATTATCATTAATTCAAATAACAGTCTGTAACATGGAAGAATTCATAGATTCAATTATAAAGGTAAATAGC
This sequence comes from Arachis hypogaea, assembly GCF_003086295.3. Classification (NCBI taxonomy): domain Eukaryota; kingdom Viridiplantae; phylum Streptophyta; class Magnoliopsida; order Fabales; family Fabaceae; genus Arachis; species Arachis hypogaea. The sequence goes on from NC_092055.1 coordinate 103,884,180, forward strand.
CAACTCTTATACTGAAATAAATAAATAAAGTGAAAGGGAAGTTTAGAACAAAGAAATATAAAACCTGGATTGAGAGTCACTCTTAAAGCAAGAAGAAATCCTAAATCCTAAGAGAGAGAGGAGAAGATCTCCCTCTCAACTAAATCTAAATCATTAAAAAAAATAAAATATGTGAGCTCTCTTTGAATGGGTGCATTCCCACACTTTATAACCTCTGGTCTATGCTGTCTGTACTTGGATCTGGGCCAAAAAGAGCTTCAGAAATCACTGGGGGCGTATTCTGTAAATTCTGATATGTGGCCTCTGTCACGCGGTCGCATCATTCGGAGCTTTTCCTTGCCACGCGGTCGCGTCAGTCACGCGTCCGCGTCGTATGCGTTTTGCTTATGTCGCGCGGTCGCGTCAGTCATGCGGCTGTGTCGCTGCATCTTCGCTTCTGGCACGCGATCGCGTCGTCCATGCGATCGCGTGAATACCAGTTTCCTTCAAATCTCCGTTTTGCTTTCTCCTTCCATTTTTGTATGTTTCCTTTTTCATCCTTTAAGTCATTCTGCCTTAGAAAATCTGAAACTGCTCAACACACTAATCACGGCATCGAATGGAAATGAAGGTAATTAAAATAATTAATTTTTAAAGCTTAGAGAAACATGTTTTTCACAATATGACATAATAAGGAAGGGAAAGTAAAACCATGCAGTTAATATGAATAAGTAGGTGGAGGATTGAATAAATCACTCAAATTAAGCACAAAAGAACTCATGAAATATGGGTTTATCAACCTCCCCACACTTAAACACTAGTATGTCCTCATGCTAAACCCAAGGTAAATAATTAAGGTTAAAGTGATGGAATGTCATGCAATGCAACCTAATTTAAATGCAACTACCTAAATGAATGATGCATCATGCAACTCTAAATTATTCACTCATATATAAAGCTTACATGTAGTCAAGTTAGTTCATATTCTCAAGGAGTCATGTATATGTATAGCCAACCGTTAAATAATGAAGCATTTCAGCAAATGAGATGGGAAAGAAAACATTGTACAAACTTGCAAAACAATTAGTAAATTAAGTACAGATATATGTTGATAAGTTATTGAACCCTCACTGGATTTTGTGTTTACCCTCTAGCCACTCAGTGTTTACTGGATTTATTCACTCTACTTTTCTTTTTATTCTTACTTTCTATAGCTTTGTTTTTTATCTAACTAATCAACAATTATAAAATATAGTAATACCAAAAAGTCATGAGGTCTTTAATTGAGGTTGTAATGGGGTCAAGGTAAAGGTAAGGATTTATGTATAGGGTCAAGTGAGCTAATAAGTGAATCCTTAATTAGACTAAGATCTCACCTTAACATACATATTTAGTAAAACAAAATCTCTTTACCTATTTTCCCATATTATCCCACTTATTGTTACATGCTCATGTTTCACTTTTTATTTTTTTATTCCATGTGCATTGCTTTTATTTTGCATTGGGGAATTTTTTTTGTATCCCCTTTTATTAAATGCTGAATTTTTTTTTTCAAGGCACATGGCAATTAAATCACCTTGATTTTCTCATGAGCATGCTACCCAAATTTATTTTATTTCTTTTAACTTCTCTACCCTTTTGTTTCTATCATCCATGTTCCCAATAGGTTTCCCATGTTCTAATCTATTCATAATTTTCTATCTTAAGCTAACCAAGGATTCAACTTGGGATTTTATTTTGTTTTTCTGCTTAAGGCTAGTAGTGTGGCTAAATAGAATAAAAGGGATTTTAAAGGCTCAAGGGGGCTGACAAGGGTGATGTGAAAGGTAGGCTAATTTGGGGTAAGTGAGCTAAAATTAAATGATGGCCTCAATCATTCTTTTGGTATGTATCTATTCTATATTCTATAATTGGACATATAGATTAAAGCAAAGTAAAGAACATCAGAATAAAAAGAAGCGAAACACACAGGAATGAAGTTATGGTTTGAATGCAACCATACAATTAAGCTCAAGACTCACAGGCTGTGTGTTCTCTAACTCAAACATCATATATCATTCATATATGTTATGCAGGTTTAGTTAAAAATTCCCATTATTCTCATAAAAAAAATTATTTAGGGTAGCTTTTAAAGTTTTAATGTTCCTCCTTGATGAAATGTTGTCAGCTTAACTACATCATGTAATGCTATATACAAGGTTTATGGATTTAAATCTGATATGTTCAATTTCCTAGCTTACTTTCTTTTTATATTTTTCAATTTAAACTATACTATCTTATGCTAAAAAGGGTAAACTATACTAATTAATCCACTAATAAATCAGAATTGCAAACTAAACTAAATAACTAAAAATATGAACTAAAGATGCAATATGCAAAAATAGAGTAAAAATACATAAAAGCAATGTATAAGTACTCAGAAAATAACAGTAAAAAGAAAAATACAGAAAAATATTCAAAATAAAAGAAAAAGTATGTAGTGGTTCACCAAAATAAACGCCAGAGATGGCGACCTCTCCACACTTAAAATGAAGCATCGTCCCTGATGCTCAATCAAGCCGGGTGTGAAGGGGTGTGATCACTGGTAGGGATGGCAGCTGGAGGCTCTGTGGTGGTGGTGGGCTGAGGGTCTGGCTGCTGTAGAGGTGGGTCTGACTAGATCAGGATCTCCGGATCCGCAGCCTCTATCTGGGGCATAACCTCCTGATGCGGGGCAGCCTGCTCTGTAGCTGCCTGCTGATGGGTCTCCTCCTGGAAATGAGTCTCCTCCTCGTGCCCATCCTCCTCCTCCTCTGATGGCTCAGATGGTGTGTCGGGCTCAGAGGGGATGTCACCGGATCGTATCATCAGCTTCAGGTGCTCATAGCGTCGCTTATTGCGACGCTCCAATCTCTCATACCGGCGCCGGTTACGGTGCTCCATCTGATCAAACTGTCGGAATAGGCGGTGCACAAGACGGTATACGGGCTCATAGGCAGATGAAGGTGCAGTGGTAGCAGCAGGAGCAGCAGTGGCAGCTGTGGATGAAGAGGGTCCAGCAGCCGGTGGGGCTGGCTCATCAGTAGCAGTGAAGGGTGGTGGTCTGTAGCCCAAAGCTAAGAAGTTCCTGCTGTGAGGAATGATCTTCCTGCAATCCGCCGCTGGTGGTCTCTCATCGGCATCCTCTCATGGCACGTCAGCTCGACGGCCTAGCTGTGTAACCAGATACGGAAAAGGGAGGGTGCCTCGGACGTGGACCCTGGCCATAAAATGCCGGATAAAGCGTGGCAGATAAAGGTCCTTCCCCTCCATCACACACCAAAGGGGGGTGATCATAGCAGCCGGGATCTCCGTTTCGTGAGTACTCGGCATCACATAATTACTCAAGATCTGATGCCATAACCGAGCCTCATCATTTAAGTACGCTCTCTTGATCCCTCTAGGCATGGTGGTGTTCTGACCCATCTCCCAAGGAACTGTCGGGTCGAGAGCTATCCGTGCCTTCACGGCATCCCAATCAAACTGCATCTGACGCATGTCCTCCTCAGCCTTTGAATAACCATTAGGCTGATCGGACTTGGCTGGGAGCCGGAGAATGTCCTCTAAGGCCTCCTCAGTGACCAGAATTTGTTTTTCTCTCAGGTTCACTACATCTAGGGTGGTGAGGTAGTAGTTGCAGTAGAATTCCCGGACCCAAGATGCGTTGACCTCTGTCAGTGTTCTCTCCAGAAAGAACCAGCCCCTTTGCTTGATTTGCTCAGTGGTGTACTGCTGGAGTGCTTCTGGAATCTTCAGAGTTCGCTCCAGGTATAGATTTCTGGAGTTTGCAAAAGCCGGGTACTTCAGCTCACAGTACCGGTTTGCAAATTTTATAGGATCATTTGCAGGGAGCAGCTGGTCAGCTTTTTCCTGCTGTGTGAAGTTCTTCTCCCGCCATGAGGAATTGTGCATGAGGGCAATGATGGACTGTGAGGAATCTCCGCGCTTGTGCTTGCCAGTAGCCTTGCCTTTTCCTTTCCTTTGTGAGGCAGGTATCCTAAAAAATAGAAAACCAGGATGTGGATAAAAATAGTAAAGTAAATAGGCAATTAAACAAAGGAAACTCAAACAGGCAAAGGAGAAATAAAATAAGGAAAATGAGTATATGAAATGTGATTGAATTTATGTTAAATGGAAAAATAATCAATATGCCATGGTTAGAAAGTTAGAGGAAAGTGAAAATAAACAGAAAAGAGATCAAAAGGGTTAGTATGGTTAGAATTTGAAGAAGAAATTAGTAAATTAAAATTAGTGAGTTAGTAAAGTGCGGGTTAAAGTAAGTGGCATAGAGAAAAATTCCATATAACAAGGATTCATAGGTAAGAATAGAAGTACTCATAATCGAACAAGGAAAACAGGGTGATGCTGATTCGAATAGAAATAAAGAAAGAAAAAATTGGAACCAGTGAATCACAAAAGCAGTTTATGAACCAGGAAACCAAAGAGGGTAAGAAAGTCTGCCATAGAATTCATGAAACGGTTTGGGTAAAGCAGAGTAAAACAGAGTTCAGAAATGCAAAACCAAAACATGAATGAAAACAATTTACAAAAAATTTGGGCAGCATTCCGGCTAAAATTGGATTGTCCCGGAAAAATAAACAGCAATCATAGCAGTTCATATGAATTAAAAACTTGCTGTAGTTACCTATAATTAATAGAAACAGGAAAATTCAGAGTAACAAGCAGCAAATGCAAGAAATCACAGCATATGAACGAGGTCACAGGAACAGCAGAATTGCAGTTATGATAAAATAGAAACAGGAACAGTGCAAGTAAACAGACCTAGATCCACTAACCACAGCCTAAGCTACCTAACAACCTAAAAATCCACTACAGCATGCATATCTATCTATCCTAAGTATGAACAAAAACGGAAAAAAATACAGAAAAACGACGAACGGATAAAAGGGAGTGCGTGTTGTGGAACCTGGAAAGCGAAAGAAGCAGAACGGTTGGGTGATGGCGGCGGTGGTGTCCGGCGCGGTGGCGGGGCACGGCGGCGCGGTGGTGGCTGAGGGGGAATGGAGATAGGGTCTTAGGGTTAGTGATAGAGGAAGGGAGGGAGGTTGTGGGTGGGTGGCGGAGGGGGGGTGCGACTGGATGGCCGGCGGTGGTGGGTGGTGGCCCTGGGTGGTGGCGGAGAGGGGAGGAGAGAGGAAGAAAGAAGAAGAAAAAGGGGGAGGGGGTGGTACGGCGGTGGTGTCTGGACGGCGGTGGCGTCTGGGTGGTGGCGCGGTGGCGGCTGGGTGGTGCTGGGTGGTGGCTGGAGGAAGAAGAAGCAGAGAGGGAGAAGAGGGTTGGGGGTGGGGGGCTGCGCGACTGATAGGGTTCGCATGGCTGGGGGGGTTATATTTTCGAATCCATGCGGCCACGTGGGGCACGCGGTCGCGTGGGGCACGCGGTCGCGTGGGGCACGCGGTCGCGTGGGGCACGCGGTCGCTGGGAGTGACGCGATCGCGTGGAGCGCATGATCGCATGAGAGGGGGGAAAGAGGGGTGACGCGATCGCGTGGGTCGCGCGATCGCGTCTCTGGAATTCGTGCTAAATGCACGACTCCAGCGCCGTTTTAGCGCAACTCTTTGTCTCCTTTTGGGGTGATGTGCAATCCATGCGACGCGATCAAGTCGCTCACGCGGTCGCGTGGGATTGGTATTGTGCAAGTGACGCGATCGCATGGGGCATGCGGTCGCGTCGTGCACCCTTTTTTTTTATATATGCATGAAAAATGCAGAATGCAATGATTAGCATGAATGCTATGCATGATTCCAGGTTTAATAAATTAAAATGAAAAAGGAAAAATGAAAGCAATTAACAAGAAATAAATTGAAAAAGAAGCGACTATACCATGGTGGGTTGTCTCCCACCTAGCATTTTTAGTTAAAGTCCTTAAGTTGGACATTGGAGGAGTATCCTGTTATGGTGGCTTATGTTTAAATTCGTCTAAAAATCTCCACCAGTGCTTGAAATGCCAATAGCCTCCGGGGTCCCAAACCAAGCATGCAAAGCTTCTGAGCAGCTCCAAACAGATTTTCAGGCTCCTGGGACGACGAATGTCAGGATAGAGTCCAGGATTCCAAGCCTTGCTTTTAAATCCGCCTCCGTCTTGATCTACATGTTTCCATTTGGGCGGTTTAAAAAGTAGAATCTCACCTTGGTGACCAAACGTTTTCCGTGATCCATGCAATTGAGCATGATACCAATCCGTGTACTTCGAGGTGAAGCGTGGAACCTTATTGAACCTTGTGCACCAGCTCTGAGTACGAGCCATTTCCCGCTTACTCTTAAAGCCGCAGAGAGCTCTAAGCTGGCCATCTGTTTCAAGCAAACCATATTCAAGTGAATAAGTAAAGTTATAAGTTAAGGATTGTACCCACTTGAAGTTGTATTAGTTGGTAATGGCCTTGGGATAGGTGTTTTTGGTGGTTCTGCAAGTTCCATTTCATTGTGCTCTTCTTTGAATTCCTCCACTTCTTTGCAAAGATCTTCAATTGTATCTGTGTCCTGGTCAAAGTCTTCTGTGTCTTCCTCATCACTTGAGTCATAGATTGGAGGTTGAGAGAAATCTACCTCTGTATCATCTTCATATTCACTTGGGGAAGATTCTTCGATCTCAGAGAATTCACTTGCGGATGCAAGTTCATCACTAAGAGAGCTAGACTTGTGACTATCACTATCGAGGGAATTTGTTTCTTGGATTATTCCGTCTGATTCTTCATAAACGACTTGCCTTGGAAAAATATCCTCCTTAGCATCAACTGTAGTCTCCTTGACGGCGTGTTCCTCAATTCTGGATCCCCATGGAGGTTCAGCATCTCCTAGATCTTCAACCAACTCTTCTTCTTGAGCGATGACAGCTTCTTCTACTTGTTCTAGTACGAATTCATTTTCTGTCTTGTCCACTGGAGTTTCTGGTATCTCCTTCATGCTACGCTCTTTGTTAGACTGTTCACATGGGGCTGAGGCTGATCCTTGTGTATTTGAGCACCTAGAAACCCATTGAATTATCGCTTGCTCTAGTTGTTGAATGGTTATTTGAAATTTATTTACTGTTTCCGTTAGGCGAACCTCTGCTTCTCGGGTTGCTGGACTTGGACATGACACAAAGGAAAGTGGTGGTGATTGGGAGCGATTGGATTGGCACTGGGGTAAGGAAGGATCATATGGTGGCGAATGGTGAAGAGAAGCTTGTAAGTGTGGTGGTTCGAGGTTATATTGAAAGGATGGTTTACATGCACGGGGTGGGGCTTGTTGGTAGTTACAAGGTTGTCCACCATATCTTTCAGCTGGGTATGCATTGTAGAATGGTCTTTGTCCAGGATATCTCGGAGGGTGTTGCTGCCAAAAGGGTTGATTAGATCCTCTTGGTTCCATCCATCCTTGATTGGTCTGACCTTGATGCGCGTTCCTGCTGTAACTTCTATTTCCTTTAACAATATTAGAACCAAACTCAAAGCGAGAGGGGTGAGAGTTCATGGTAGCAAATAAAGATAAACAGAAAAAAAAAAATAAACAAGCAAAAGAAAAATATTTACAATAACCAATAATAAGGCACACATTAGCAGTTCCCCGGCAACGACGCCATTTTGATGAGAGAACTTTTGCGTGGTCTAGAAATTTGCGGATAAATCCTCGTTGCAAGTATAGTTTCTAAACCTTCAAAAGTCTTTTCATACAAACGTTCTGGGTGTCACAAGTAACAAACCCCTTTAAAAATTGTTAACCGAGTATTCAAACCTCGGGTCGTCTTCTCAAGGAACTGCGAGGAGGTATGTTCTTATTATTAGCTATAAAGGTTGTAATCGGGGTTTAGAAGATGAGAAGCAAGTAATTTAAATGACAAGTAAAGTAAATGGCAATTAAAATAAATAAATACTGTAAAGCAGACTTTTGGCAAGGTAAGAGAAGTTGGAGGTCCAACGTAGTTATCTCTCTCAACTATAATGAAAGTTGAATCTAAACTCCACTTGGTCAACCTTTACTAGGGCAAAGGAAAGTCAAGGGACTAATTAAATTGACCTTTGAATCCTATTTATTTCCTAAGAAAAGGTTGGGATTACTTAAGTTCAGCTCAATTAGCAAGATAACGATTATCAATTATGTTGAGTTTAATAACTGTTGAGTTACTGAATTCTTAACCAGGACCAAAAGGGGAAAAAGTAAAATTGCTGGAATAATAAAAATGTCCTTAGATGGGAAGCAATGGTAACTTAAATCAAAGAGAACAATCATAAACTGAAAATATCTCAATTATCATTAATTCAAATAACAGTCTGTAACATGGAAGAATTCATAGATTCAATTATAAAGGTAAATAGCCAACTCTTATACTGAAATAAATAAATAAAGTGAAAGGGAAGTTTAGAACAAAGAAATATAAAACCTGGATTGAGAGTCACTCTTAAAGCAAGAAGAAATCCTAAATCCTAAGAGAGAGAGAGAGAGAGGAGAAGATCTCCCTCTCAACTAAATCTAAATCATTGAAAAAAATAAAATATGCGAGCTCTCTTTGAATGGGTGCATTCCCACACTTTATAACCTCTGGTCTATGTTGTCTGTACTTGGATCTGGGCCAAAAAGGGCTTCAGAAATTGCTGGGGGCGTATTCTGTAAATTCTGATACGTGGCCTCTGTCACGCGTTCGCGTGGGTCACGCGGTCGCGTCATTCGGAGCTTTTCCTTGCCACGCGGTCACGTCAGTCACGCGTCCGCGTCGTATGCATTCTGCTTATGTCACGCGGTCGCATCAGTCATGCGGCTGCGTCGCTGCATCTTCGCTTCTGGCACGCGATCGCGTCGTCCATGCGATCGCGTGAATACCAGTTTCCTTCAAAGCTCCGTTTTGCTTTCTCCTTCCATTTTTGTATGTTTCCTTTTCCATCCTTTAAGTCATTCTGCCTTAGAAAATCTGAAACTACTCAACACACTAATCACGGCATCGAATGGAAATGAAGGTAATTAAAATAATTAATTTTTAAAGCTTAGAAAAACATGTTTTTCACAATATGACATAATAAGGAAGGGAAAGTAAAACCATGCAGTTAATATGAATAAGTAGGTGGAGGATTGAATAAATCACTCAAATTAAGCACAAAAGAACTCATGAAATATGGGTTTATCAATGAGCCATTGGGGAATTCCATCAACCAATTTCGTGGATTAAGGTAAAGAGCCCTCTAACCCTTGTAATTTATGACATTTAGTGAGCCCTAAGTTGATGTATGTATGATATTGGTTGTGTTAGAGTTGTTGGGTGAGATTTTGGTGCTCTTGGGAACTTGAATTTGGCTTGCGAAACTCTTGGTGGAGTTTAAAGCTAGTGCTTAGTGGAAATTTACAAGGAAGGATCAAATTATTGTGACTACAAGAGGTACGGTTTAAGTTTTATTTAAGTACCGTGTGGTGTGATGTGAATTCCTAGGCTAGATGCCCCTAGAATTAGGTTTGAATTGTGTGTCTTGATTTGAATTGATGTATATATATATATATATATATATATATTATGATGTGGAAATTAATGAATTGGAATGAGTGTGTTTGGTATGTTGTGGAATTGAGGAATTGAATAATGATTAATAGTTTGAGTAATGTGTATTGAATTGTGAATTTGGGTCGGAGGCCGTGGAGTTTGGGCCGGAGGCCGAAAAAAGGTAAGGACAGTAAGAGATGATTGAATTGTGTGATAATGTATGAGATTGAATGATGGGTTGGTATGTATTATATGAAAATGTGATTAATTAATGAAATAGTGAAAAAATGAGGTTTTTCAGAATGTGGAATAGATGCAATTGAGGTGGAATGTGTAAAAGGAGAAGCATTGGAATTGGTTGTGTGTGAACAGGTAATATGAGTTGGTCTAGATTCATTTTGTTGGTTGGAAAATGATTGAGACTAGTGAATCATTGAAAAATTGGTCAATATGTGTTTTTGGTAAAAATGAGTTTTAAGCCAACTTTGACGGATCATATTTGGAGCTGCCGTTTTTGAAATTAGATGGATTTAATATCAAATTAAATATTTTTCAAGGAACTTTAAAACGGTAAAGATTTTATAGAGAAAGATATGATCGTTGAAAGTTGGTGTCTGAAATCTGAATTCTGTGAATGCTGCAGAATTTGTGATTTCTGGTATGTGTTCGCACGCACAGTCCTGTGTGCACGCACACCTTGTGTATTTTTTTAAAATGTGCGCACACACACTCTTGTGCACACGCACACACAGAGATATGGCTGTTGTTGGGAGCGCTAGTACGCTCTGTGCGCACACACAACCAACGAGGTTTTGCAAGCTGTGCGCACGCACACGTGGGTAGGTGCACACTATTGAGGGCGTTCGCACGCATCGTGCGTATAAGCAGAATGAAAATTTTTACTTACTGTGCATACGCACCCCTCTATGCGTACGCACACTTCTTGAAAATCTTTCTGGGCGTGCGTACGCACAACCCTATGCATACACACACTACCCTGTTTTTCAAAGAAAACTTTGTTTCTAACTGTTTACCTTCCCGACAAGCTTGCAACCTTCTGTAACACTTACTCAAAACCTTTTTACCCATTTTAGGGTATTGAATCAAGGGTGAGAATAGTAAAAGAATAAAAGGAGCAATTGTGGTTATGAGTTTAGAGGACGGTGACTTAAGCTTAGTAAGTTCTGTGGATGAAATAAGAAGAAAATTAGAGATGAATCGTGAAAATGATTATGATTATGAGATTATTAGCGAGAGTGATGATGATGATGAGATTGTTGATGAGAATGATGATGATTATGAGACTGATAAGGAGAATGATGATGATTATGAGATTGTTAATGAGAATGATAACGATTATGAGATTGATATTAAATATGATACTAGTTGTGATATACCTGCCTGGGTAGATGTAGTGGCATTGATTCCACTTGCTCCGGGACGTGGTGAGATATACATGCTTGGGTAGATGCAGTAGAGTGATTCCACTTGCTCCGGGTTTGGTTTGAGACTCCTCGGGTAGATACGGTGGTTAGCCCCCACTTGCTCCCAGTCGAGGTTGATTTAAGATTTGTGAAACTATCTAAGTTTCGGATTTCCTTATGCACTGGGTTGGCTCCACTTGTTCCAGGTTGAGATCCGAGATTCTGTTGATCCTGCGTCATCAGATGTGGTCGGACACTTAGACCTTTCCAGATGAGCTCTCTCCCATGGATATTTTATTTTATTGGTTATGACTTTGAGCTTGGGGATGCGCGCTCGCAAGGATTGTCCAATGGTTAGCTACCAGGACATGTCGGGTTAGCTTTGTAACCGATAGATGATATCATCAGTCATAGGGCAGGCATTCATCATTTGCATATGTTTGACTTGTTTGGGTTTACCTATTTTGTTTTGGATTGCTAAATTGTACATATATGCTATACTACCTGGTTAAATGCTACTTGGTTTACTTGTACTTTAATTGTGTATTACTTGTCTGTATTACTTATGTTTGTACCACTGAGAGGTCTCTCATGCTGGTATCAGTTGACACTGAAGGTTGTTCTTGTTGAAATGGAATAATGATATGATTAATTTAAAATGATGATTATTGAATGAGGTAATTTAATTTCCCTGGGTAGACGCAGTGAAGTGATTTCACTTGCTCCAGGTGAGGATATGAGGTAATGATATAGAATTGCTGAGATAGAATAGTTGGGGATGGTTTTGTTTATAATTCTGATTGTGAATTGTCGGAGAGTTAGAAAGTTGGAAAGCATGAGGAATATGAATTAGATTTAGCATTCCCTTATGATAGTTGCCTATTTATAGATTAGCGAGAATATAGGATGAATATTTGGTGAAAGCAAGTTTAGGATGCTTAGTGAGTTTTTATTACAATGCATTATATTTATTTGGCACTTTTACCGTACTGGGAACCCATGGGTCGGGGGTTCTTATTCCGTATATATCTCTTATTTTTCAGATGTAGGTCCAGGTGCTATGCAGTGAGCTGTGGTTTGTCTGAAAGACGACGAAGACCTTTAAGATCTCTTATTTACATTTTGCTTAGATTCTCTCCGCTTTTGTTTTTAAAGAACTCATGCTATGTATTTAATCCTTTTGGAAACTTGCCTATAGAGGCCCTTGTGTATCCTTTGGGAGAGATTAGGAGATATGGTTGTCAAACTGCTTTTATACTGTATCCTAGCCGGCCTAAACTTCGCGGGTCGTGACTAGTGGCTAATTATTTATGTTACCTATCTATATTTTGTTTTATCTTATTCTTCTCGATGGCATTATCTTTATATCATCTCAGTTCACGCTTTACCTTCCTTTTGTCGATACGTGAGTGTTATGATTTCGCGATTTTATTTTCACTCCTTTTCAGGCTTCTCGATAAATACTCCGTTCAATTATACTTATAACTATGTATTAAAAATCCACCTTGAGAGTCGTATCACCTTATTATCACTGACTTATGACTCGAGCATAAGGATTGAATATTAGGGTGTTACACGTGACCTGACATATATGAGTTCTATTGTACCGTCTTACCTCCCAAATACCCTTCTACTGGTGAAGAGTGATCCAAATCATGCATGTGCAACCGTTGCCAAACTCCTTACACTTTCTATGGTACTTGACATGATCAGATTCCAGCAATTTGGACTCAACCCCATGGCGGATACTATAAGTCTTCATGCTTAAGATGACCTCCTCTTTATCCTGAAATTGCTAACCAACTTGGAACTTAGCTAGACCTCATGTATCCTATGTATCTCTGGCCCCAAATCTAGATACTACATCAAGTAACCCCTGCTGTGTCATAGCCTCCAAGTCTAAAGTCGAAAAGTGTGGGGGGTATTACTGAGTTTCCGAACTAAATGCTCTATCATCCCAACTGGAATACTCCTTGCTATATCATTATCGCTATCATCAGCAATCGTGGCAGGTTCCACATCATCATTATCATCATCCCATGATAAGAAAAAATTAGAACGAAGGATAGAGGGATAAGAAAAAGACGAAGAAAAGACTCAACAGAAACATTAAAGGATAGACAAATGGGATTTTTCCTACTAGACCTCTAAGAAACTTGTTCTTAGCAACCTAGGCCCCCGGAAGGGTTTTTCCTGCTAGACCTTCAAAGAACCTATCCTTGACAACCTAGATCAGAGGGATGAAAATTGAATCACTCAATCTTCTCCATGCAACAAGCGAAGCAAATCACTCACCTCACTTAAGCACACTAAAAAAACGTGCATAAAGCACTAAAGAAATTTTATTCATCAAAGTTGTGTAAATTGTCTCACCAAAGGTGTTTAAATAGACCCCTAACAAACTAGCTAAAAGATAAGATAAGATAACTAATTTAAATCAGATTTGATCTTATTGGATTAGATTAGATCAGATTTGATTTAAATTTAAAATCCTTAAAAATACTACTAAGAAAATCAAAAGTAAATCAAATCTTCCAACAAATTCTAACAGCAAAACAAATTAAAATTAAATGACTAAAAATTCAAAAATTAATAAAAACTATGCCTCCTATTGAATTTGAAAAGCTTTATTGGGCTTCTCGTTGTCACGCCTTAGCCCAATGGGCCTTATGAATTATTGTCCTTTCAGCACTACTATTTTTGAGACGGATTCTTGGTTTTCTTGATGTCTAAGACTAGCATGGCATAGTTCTTCTGGTATTCAGATCTTTGAATATGACAAGATTACCATTTTGCCCACTTAGCTCTAAGATGACGAAAATGCCCTCCTGACCACGTATCATCCTCTCCCTCTTCAAAAAGATTCATCCTTGAATCTTGAATGAGGAGCTCTTTTTCCCTCCAAGGAATCCAAACCCAATCTCCTAGTTCAAATACTGTGGTTTGATAGCTCTGCTCTATCCACTGAATTATGGGTATGTCCCTCGTGTGTGCAAGTTCAATCTTTCCAACCATACATTCAATATCTTGTCCAAAGTATGTAGTCTCTCTTCCTTTTCCTCCATATTAATGCCTCCATAATTGACCATTGAATCTACAAAGCATGGAAAAGTTGATATAAAAACACTAGGAATTTTATGGTTAGGTGTATGAGAAACTAAGGACTCCGTGGAATTCAATGATACTAATGCACTCTTGTCGAAGCTAGATCAGAGGGATGAAAATTGAATCACTCAATCTTCTCCATGTAACAAGCGAAGTAAATCACTCAGCTCACTTAATCACACTAAAAAAACGTGCATAAAGCACTAAAAAATTTTATTCATCAAAGTTGTGTAAATTGTCTCACCAAAGGTGTTTAAATAGACCCCTAACAAACTAACTAAAAGATAAGATAAGATAACTAATTTAAATCAGATTTGATCTTATTGGATTAGATCAGATTTGATTTAAATTTAAAATCCCTAAAATTTCTACTAAGTAAATCAGAAGTAAATCAAATCTTCCAACAAACTCTAACGGCAAAACAAATTAAAGTTAAATGACTAAAAATTTCGAAAATTAATAAAAATTATGTCTCCCATTAAATTTGAAAAGCTTTATTGGGCTTCTTGTTGTCCTGTCTTAGCTCAATAGGCCTTGTGAATTGTTGCCCTTTCAGCACTACTATTTTTAAAACGGACTCTTGGTCTTCTTGATGTCTAAGACTGGCATGGCACAATTCTTCTAGTATTCAGATTCTTGAATATGACAAGATTACTGTTCATACCCTGGGTCGAGCTATCCGACCCGGGATGTTTAGCGACAAGGTGACCGACCTCTTCAGATCAGACTATCTGACCTCTTCTCAAAGAGCTCGGCCAAATTGCCAGGAAAGCCCAATAAAGGGCCCAAATAGAGGAATACGACTCCAATCCAAAGGCGGCTCAAAGTCTATAGAGATAAGGGTGGTTCCCTTAAAGATAAGATGACCCCACCTAAAGATAAGATAAAGATAACTAACTTATCTTATCAGGTCACTCTACACCATTATAAATACACTAGAGCTCCCAGGTATAACTCATACTCTGATTCTACAAAAAACCTGTTCAATACCCTTGCTAACTTAAGCATCGGAGTCCCTTGCAGGTACCCCCACCCTCCGGTGGCGAAGGATCAGCAGCACAGCCTGTCCAACAAGTCGGACACAACAACTCCGGCCGCCACTCACCAGCCGGACACGTCACTGCCAACCAGGACAGAAGATCTCGTCCGAGATCGACTTACCATTTCAGGTAACCCTCGGAACATTGGCGTCGTTGCCGGGGAACCTAGAAGTCATCCCACCACCATGGCAGACGACCATGACAACGACCACGATTCGGATATAGAGGATAGAACACCACACAAAAACGTGGACACTACACCAAAAGATACTCCTCAACCTAACAAAGACAACAATTCACTGAATATGGGAGCCGTGGAGGCACTTCAAGATCGCGTGAAGCAACTCAAAAAGGAGATGGAGCATCAACGAAAAGCTGAGAGAGACTTACGAAGGGAAGTTAGGCGACGCCGTGAGATAGAGGACAAGCTCCTAAAACTCGAAGCCGATCTCAAAACCAAGACTACTCGATCAAGTCACGAAGATGACTCTCGTAAAGACCAAGATCCGTTCACCAAAGAGATCATGAAGGCTAAAATCCCAAGAGACTTCAAACTTCCCGACATGACTCTGTATGATGGGACTACAGATCCCGGCCATCATCTCAGCAATTTCAGAAGTAGAATGTACCTCACCGATGCCTCAGATGCAGTTCGCTGCAAAGCCTTTCCAACTACTTTAACAAAGACAGCAATTAGATGGTTCGACAATCTACCTCCTAGGTCCATCTCAAGCTTCGATGACTTAGCCAAGAAGTTTTTAGCCAGATTCTCCATCCAAAAAGACAAGGCTAAGCACGCCCCAAGTTTATTGGAAATCAGGCAAGGAGATCGGGAAAGTCTTCGCAACTACATGGAAAGATTCAACAAAACATGCCTGGACATACAAAGCCTATCAACAGAGGCCGCCATTATGGGCCTCATCAATGGCTTACGAGAGGGACCTTTTAGCCAATCTATATCGAAAAAACACCCCACATCTCTGAATAAAGTGCAAGAACGGGCAGAGAAGTACATCAACATGGAGGAGAACTCTCAACTAGGAGAGACTTCAAAATTCGGATCCACATACTCCTCTCGAGATAAGGATAAAGAGTCCAAAAAGAAAGAAGATCGACATGGGGAAAAAATCAAAAAATACCACAATTACACCCCTCTTCGGGTGTCCCTTGTGGATGTCTACAGAAAGGTCTGCCATACTGAAAAAATACCCCAGCTTGACCACTCAAAGGCAAAAAAGGAGGAAGAAATCGGTCTGAATATTGCGAATACCACCGAATCCGCGGGCATTCCACCAACGAATGTTTTGACTTAAAGAATGTCATAGAAAAACTAGTAAGAGAAGGAAAATTAGATCGGTACTTGGCCACTCGAGACGATGAGCAAAGAAAAAGAAGAAGGGATGAAGATGTCGGACGAACCGAGCGATCACCTCGTACACCAGAAAGACATGTCCACAAGATACACGGCGGATTTGCGAGAGGAGGAATCTCCAAATCATCTCGCAAAAGATATCTTAAAGAAGTATATCATGTCGAGGGAAAGGAGGAAGCACCCGACATCCCCGCAATTACTTTCACCAAAGAAGTCGCATCCGGTATCATCTCAGGACATGACGATCCCATGGTCATCATTATTATACTGGCAAACGCAAATCTCCACCGCACACTGATAGACCAAGGGAGCTCCGCTGACATCTTATTCAAAACTGCCTTTGACAAGCTTGGCCTAGAAGAAAAGGAACTCAGAGCATATCCGAACAGCCTGTTCGGACTGGGAGACACCCCAGTTCAACCACTTGGATACGTCTCACTACACACAACCTTCGGAAAAGGAAGCCGGGCACGGACACTTAAGATAGACTACATCGTGGTCGACGTAAGTTCGGCCTACAACGCTTTAATAGGTCGGACAACATTAAATCAGCTCGGCGCAATAGTCTCGACTCCACATCTATGCATGAAATTCCCAACTGCAGAAGGGATAGCTACAATAAAAGCAGACCAGAAAACAACACGCCGCTGCTACAACGAAAGTCTAAACCTCAGAGGCAGAGGAGAAGAGTTCCATACAATCGAACTCGGAGGAGTTCAGAGGCGGGAAGAACTCCGCCCGCAGCCCGAAGGTGAAATAGAGAAAGTCCAGATCGGAGACATCCCGGACAAAACAACCAATATTGGTACAATCTTAAAAGGAGACATGAAAGAATCACTCGTATAGTTCTTACGAGATAACGTCGACCTCTTTGTGTGAAAGGCAGCAGACATGCCAGGCATAGACCCTAAATTAATGTGCCATAAGCTGGCGGTCTACCTAGGATCTCGGCCAGTACAACAGAGACGAAGAAAGCTCGGACCATAACGATCTCAAGCTGTGGAAGAGCAGGTACAAGCTCTACTGGAGGCAGGATTCATAAGAGAAGTCAAGTACCCACTATGGCTAGCTAACGTCGTCTTGGTGAAAAAATCAAATGGAAAGTGGCGAATGTGCACCGACTACACTGATCTCAACAAAGCCTGTCCAAAAGATCCTTACCCACTCCGAAGTATCGATGTCCTAGTGGATGCCTCCTCTGGATACAAGTACCTCTCGTTTATGGATGCATATTTGGGATACAATCAAATTCCGATGTACCCTCCCGACCAAGAGAAAACTTCATTCTTAACTCCAAGAGCAAACTACTGCTACATCGTCATGCCTTTTGGACTTAAAAACACAGGGGCTACTTACCAGAGATTAATGAACAAAGTCTTCACGGATCACATCGGAAAAATCATGGAAGTTTATGTGGACGACATGTTAATAAAGACATAAAGTGAAGAGACGTTGCTATCCGATCTCGCCCAAGTATTCGACACCATAAGAAGGCATGTCATGCTACTTAATCCTATAAAATGCACATTCGCAGTAGAAGCTGGCAAATTCCTGGGTTTTATGCTCACACAAAGAGGAATCGAGGCAATTCTAGATAAATGCCGGGCCATACTCGACATGAAGAGCCCGACTTGTGTCAAAGAGGTACAACAACTCAATGGAAGGTTAGCAGCTGTTCATACCCTGGGTCGAACTGTCCGACCCGGGATGATTGGTGGCAAAACGACAAACCTCTTCAGGTCCGACTATCCAACCTCTTCTTAAAGAGATCGGCCAAATCGACAGGAGAGCCGAGTAAAGGGCCCAAATGGAGGAACACGACCCAAATCCAAAGGCAGTTCAAGCCTACAGAGATAAAGGCGGTTCCCTTAAAGATAAGCTGACTTCACTCAAGATAAAGATAAGATAAGATAAGATAACTAACTTATCTTATCAGAAAGGTCAGCCCACACTACTATAAATACACTGGAGCACCCAGGTATAACTCATACTCTGATTCGACATAAAACCTGCTTAATACCCGTGCTAACTTAAGCATCGAAATCTCTTGCAGGTACCCTCCACCTTCCGGTGGCCAAGGATCAGCAGTGCAGCAAGTCCAATAAGTCGGACACAACAGCTTCGGCCGCCACCAGCCAGCCGGACACGTCATCTCCGACCAGTACGGAAGATCTCATCCGAGATCGACCTCCAGTTTCAGGTAACCCTCAGAACATTGGCGCCGTTGCCGGGGAACCTGAAAGTCATCCCAAAACCATGGCGGACGGCCATGAAAACAACCACGACTCGGATCTGGAGAACAGAACACCGTACAAGAACGCGGACACTACGCTAAAGGATACTCCGGAATCCAACGGGGACAAAAACTCACCAAATCCGGGAGCCATGGAAGCATTTCAAGATTGCTTAAAGCAACTCGAGAAAGAAACCCAACAACAACGGGAGATCGGAAAGGATCTACAAAGAGAGGTACGGCGACGTCGAGAACTAGAAGAAAAACTACAGCAATTGGAGGCCGACCTCAAATCAAAAGCTCCTCGGATCACTCCTGAGGAAAATTCACGCAAAGAACATGATCCATTCACCAGGGAAATCATGAAGACCAAAATCCCAAAGGATTTCAAGCTCCCGGATATGGTTTTGTATGATGGCACTACAGATCCCAACCATCATCTCAGCAATTTCAGAAGCAGAATGTACCTTACCGATGCCTCAGATGCCGTTCGCTGCAAAGCTTTTCCAACAACTCTCACGAAAACGGCGATCAGATGGTTCGAAAACTTACCTCCGAAGTCTATCTCAAACTTCGACAACCTGGCCAAAAAGTTCCTGGCCAGATTCTCCATCCAGAAAGATAAGGCCAAGCACGCACCCAGCTTACTAGGGATCAAGCAAGGAGATCGGGAGAGCCTCCGCAACTACATGGAAAGATTCAACAAAACATGCATGAACATACAAAGTTTACCAATAGAGGCCACCATCATGGGGCTTATCAATGGCTTACGAGAGGGACCTTTCAGCCAATCTATATCAAAAAAGTATCCTACCTCCTTAGACGAAGTCCAGGAGCGAGTAGAAAAATACATCAACATGGAAGAGAACGCTTGGCTCGGGGAAATCTCAAAATCTAGGGCCTCCTACCGAGACAAAGACAAGGACCCCAAAAGGAAAGAAGATCGACAGGGTGAGAAAATCAAAAAATACCACAACTATACTCCTCTAAAAGCATCCCTGGTCGACGTGTACAAAGAAGTCTACCATACAGAAAAAATCCCCCCAACGCGGCCACTCAAAGGTAAAAGGGGAGGAGGAAACCGGAAGGAATATCGTGAATACCATCGAATTCGAGGGCACTCTACCAACGAGTGCTTCGACTTGAAAAATATCATAGAAAAATTGGTAAGAGAAGGAAAATTAGATCGATTTCTGGCCACCCGGGATGATGACCAAAGAAAAAGACGGAGAGAAGAAGATGATGGACGAGTTGAACGGTCACCTCGGACACCAGAAAGACACGTCCACATGATACACGGTGGATTCGCGGGAGGTGGGATCTCCAAATCATCCCGAAAGAGATATCTCAAAGAAGTATATCATGTTGAGGGAAAGGAGGAAGCACCCGACATCCCGGCGATAACATTTACTAAAGAGGACGCATCCGGCATCATCTCGGGACACGACGATCCCATGGTTATCACTATTATACTGGAAAACGCCAATCTACACTGCACACTAGTAGACCAAGGGAGTTCTGCTGACATCTTATTCAAAACAGCCTTCGACAAGCTCGGTTTAGACGAAAAGGAACTTAGAGCATACCCAAACAATCTGTTTGGACTAGGAGACACTCCGATACAACCGCTGGGATACGTATCGCTACACACTACTTTTGGAAAAGGGAACCAATCTAGGACCCTCAAAATAGACTACATTGTGGTCGACGTAAGTTCGGCCTACAATGCTCTCATAGGTCGGACAACACTCAATCAACTTGGCGCAATAGTCTCGACTCCGCATCTATGCATGAAATTCCCAACTGTAGAGGGGATAGCCACGATAAAAGCAGATCAAAAGATGGCACGTTGCTGTTATAACGAGAGCTTAAACCTCAAAGGCAGAGGAGAAGAGTTTCATACAATTGAGCTTGGCAGAGCTCAGCGTCGAGAAGAGCTCCGTCCGCACCCAGAAGGTGAGGTAGAGAAGGTTCAGATTGGAGACACCTCGGACAAAACGACTAATATCGGCACGGTCCTAAGAAGAGATTCAAAGGAATTACTGATACAATTCTTACGAGATAATGTCAACCTCTTCGCATGGAAAGGCGCAGACATGCCAGGCATAGACCCTAAGCTAATGTGCCACAAGTTGGCGGTCTATCCAGGATCTCGGTCGGTGTAGCAGAAGCGAAGAAAACTCGGACCAGAACGATTCCAAGCTGTGGAAGAACAAGTACAAACATTACTGGAGGCAGGATTCATAAGAGAAGTGAAGTACCCACTATGGCTAGCCAACGTCGTCTTGGTGAAAAAATCAAACGGGAAGTGGCGCATGTGTACCGATTATACCGATCTCAACAAAGCCTGCCCAAAAGATCCATACCCACTCCCAAGTATTGACACTCTGGTAGATGCCTCCTCCGGATATAGATACCTCTCGTTTATGGATGCCTATTCGGGATACAACCAAATCCCCATGCATCCACTAGATCAAGAAAAGACCTCGTTCTTAACACCAAAGGCGAACTACTGCTACATCGTGATGCCTTTCGGTCTCAAGAACGCGGGAGCTACTTATCAAAGGCTAATGAATAAAGTCTTCTCAGATCACATCGGAAAAAACATGGAAGTCTATGTTGACGACATGTTGATAAAATTACAAAGCGAAGATACATTATTGTCCGACCTAGCTCAAGTGTTTGACACTATAAGGAAGCATAACATGCGACTCAACCCCGCAAAATGCACCTTCGCAGTCGAAGCAGGCAAATTCTTGGGTTTCATGCTCACACAAAGGGGAATTGAAGTAAATCCAGACAAATGTCAAGCTATACTCAACATGAAGAGCCCAACCTGTGTCAAAGAAGTACAACAACTCAACGGGAGATTGGCCGCCCTATCCCGATTCTTAGCAGGAGCTGCGATAAGATCTCTCCCCTTCTATGCTACTTTAAGAAAGGGAAGACAGTTCGAATGGACGACAGAATGTGAGCAAGCTTTCCGAGACTTCAAGGAGTTCTTAGGACGGCCACCTATCCTATCTCGACCACGAGAAGGAGAACCACTCATATTATATCTCGCAGTAGGAAGCCGGGCGATAGCCTCAGCACTAGTCAGAGAAGACGAAAATGGGCAACAACCCGTCTACTTCATTAGCAAAGCACTACAGGGATCCGAGCTGAACTACCAGAAAATAGAAAAATTTGCCTATACTCTCATCCTAACATCTCGACGACTCCGCCCGTACTTTCAGGCTCACACCATTAAGGTTAGAACTAACCAGCCCATAAAAGGAATATTGCAGAAAACATATTTAGCAGGTAAAATTCTATAATGGGCAGTCGAGTTGTCAGAATTCGACCTCCAATATGAAGCTCGGACGGCCATCAAATCAAAGTATTTGGCCGACTTCATCGCAGAATTCACGGATACCCTGGAAACTCCCACAGAATGGAATCTCTACGTGGACGGTTCCTCAAATAAAACTGGAAGCGGTGCAGGCGTGATAATAGAAAGCAACCAAGGAACCCAAGTTGAGCTCTCCCTCAAGTTCGGGTTCCCGGCCTCCAATAACCAAGCAGAATATGAAGCATTATTAGCTGGTTTGAAGCTGGCTAAAGAGGTCGGAGCTCAAAAACTCAACATTTACAGCGATTCACAAGTGGTCACATCACAAATAACAGGGAGCTACCAAGCCAAAGACCCCACCATGAAAAAATATTTGGATAAAACCAAGGAACTACTCGGACAAATCGGGGAATATAAGATCTGCCACATACCCCGCGAACAAAATGCCCGAGCTGATGCACTCTCAAAACTAGCCAGCACCAAACCAGGGGGCAACAATAGAAGCCTCATCCAGGAAATGTTACAAAACCCGTCAATCTCGGAAGAGGAAAAAGTCCTGGCCATAACAAGTCAGGACCAAGGATGGATGACCCCCATAATCAACTACCTCAAAGAAGGAACACTCCCCGCAGAAGAAAAAGAGGCAAAGAAGTTAAAAAGGGGGGCACAGTACTACACCATCATAAACAACATCCTGTATAAAAGAGGAATCTCAATACCTTTACTAAAATGCGTGCCGACCTCCAACACAAGGGAAGTGCTAGAAGAAATACACGGCGACATTTGTGGCAATCATCTCGGAGCACGAGCTCTCACCAAAAAAGTACTCCAGGCGGGATTTTATTGGCCAACTCTACAGAAAGAAGCCACAGAATTTGTAAAGACATGTCCACCATGTCAAAAACATGCCAACTTTCACATCGCCCCGCCAGAAGAGCTCATCAGCGTGACTTCGCCTTGGCCGTTTGCAAAATGGGGACTCGATCTTCTCGGCCCCTTCCCACAGGGATCAGGACAAGTTAAATTTCTCATAGTGGGAGTAGATTACTTTACAAAGTGGATCGAGGCAAAGCCCTTAGCCAATGCCACCGCTCAAAGAAGCTGGAAATTCTTATATCGAAATATTGTCACAAGATTCGGGGTTCCATATTCAATAACCACAGACAATGGCACCCAATTCACAGATACAAGCTTCAGAAAACTAGTAGCCGACTTGAATATAAAGCACCAGTACACCTCCGTCGAACATCCACAAGCCAATGGGCAGGCCGAAGCTGCTAACAAAGTCATATTGGCCGGATTAAAACGGAGATTACAAGATGCAAAGGGAGCCTGGGCAGAAGAGCTCCCACAGGTCCTGTGGGCATATCGAACAATGCCACATTCCACCACGAAGGAATCCCCCTTCCGATTAGCATACGGAACAGAGGCGATGATTCCAATAGAGATTGAGGAAGGGTCGCCCAGAATAGTTCACTACAATGAGGAAGCAAACTTCCAACTTCAGAGAGAAGAGCTCGACTTGTTACCCGAAATCCAAGAAAGAGCTCGGATCAGGGAAGAAGCTCTAAAACGCCGAATGGCTTCCAGATATAATCAAAAAGTAGTGCCGAGAAGTTTCATAGAAAATGATCTCATCCTAATCCGAAATGATATCGGAACAACTCGACTAGGAGAGGGAAAGCTGGCAGCAAACTGGAAAGGACCCTACCGAGTTGTAGAAGTACTTGGAAAGGGCTACTACAGACTGTCTGAACTCGATGGACGAGAGCTTCCCAGGTCATGGCACGCCTGCAACCTCAGAAAAGATAAAAGATCTCAACATTGGATGCACTCTTTTTCCTGAAAAAGTTTTTTAACGAGGCACCAAGTTGAGACTCAGACAATCCTATATGTATATATTTGCACTTTCCCTTTAAATAAAATATATTTAAAGATACTCTACAAAGATTTCAAGACACATTAATCTAAAGCATTCATCGTCCGATTATAAAGCAACAGATCGGCAGAAAGTGAAAAACAATTTCACTGCACGATCACGATAAAGACAACCGTCCGATAAAGGTGAAAACGCGATTCACCCAAAGGATGATCTAGAGATGACAACCACTTTCTACAAATCGGCAAAGATGAACACAGAATAATGTAAGAAGTTATCGAAAGTGATCTAAAAAAAAACCTGACGAGGTCTTACGGATTGCTAAAATAATAACTTAAAGACTGGCCGACGTTGAGAAGTCGGACCAAGTCAACCCAAGTTATAAGTAAACCCTGGAAAGAGGTCTGGCCAACCCTATTAAAGAGGATTACTTTAACTTAGAAGGGCTCGACATGACAAAGTCAGCCCAAAATGGAAAGTTATCAAAGTAGTCCCTGAAAGAGATCTGACAAGGATCCAAGAAAGAGGACTACAAATAACTTAAAGGAGACCGATATAATGAAGTCGGACTCCTACTACTAAAAAGTTATAAAAGTAATCCCTGAAAGAGATCTGACAAAGATCCAAGAAAGAGGATTACAAAAATAACTTAAAGGAGACCGATATAATGAAGTCGGACTCCTACTACTAAAAAGTTATAAAAGTAATCCCTGAAAGAGATCTGACAAAGATCCAAGAAAGAGGATTACAAAAATAACTTAAAGGAGACCGATATAATGAAGTCGGACTCCTACTACTAAAAAGTTATAAAAGTAATCCCTGAAAGAGACCTGACAAAGGTCCAAGAAAGAGGATTACAAAAATAACTTAAAGGAGACTGATATAATGAAGTCGGACTCCTACTACTAAAAAGTTATAAAAGTAATCCCTGAAAGAGACCTGACAAAGGTCCAAGAAAGAGGATTACAAAAAATAACTTAAAGGAGACCGATACAACCAAGTCGGACTCCTACTACTGAAAGTAATCCCTGAAAGAGACCTAACAAAGGTCCAAGAAAGAGGATTACGAAAATAACCTGGAAAAGGTCGACCTAACGAAGTCGATCTCCTACAAACGAGAAGATCGTAAAAAGTAATCTACGAAAGAGACCTGACAAAGGTCCAAGAGTTTAGCAGGGGACCAACGCAAAGAAATCGGTTATAGAGCGCTAAAGAACACACACAAAGCGAGAAAACCAAACAAGTCAGACCCCTACAACTACGGAGATTCAAGCTACACAACAAAAACCCAAGGAGGTCGGGCTGCAAGATGTCAGCATTGGCAGAAGGAAGCCTGGCCAAAAAACCTGTTCTTTACAGAGTCATAAGGCTTCGAAAGTCCACCAACACTTACTATCCAAAAGACGGCAAGCTAATTGTTTGTTTTTCAAAAATAAAAAGTTGCTAGAAAAGCAACTAAGAAATGTCAGCAATAAAATAAAAAGTTTCCAAATGCCCACAAGCCGGGCCAACTACTTTAAAGAAAAAGATCAACAAGCATCAGAAGCCTTCTCGGCAGCATCAGGAGCCTTCTTGACTGCGTCAGAACAAGGAGAGGGGGGCGAGTCTGAATCGGCACCGTATCTACAGTACCATCCTCCCGGTTCAGGATATGGCAATCCAACTCAGGCCCAACTGGAGGAGCGGAAGAAGTCGGCACCTTGGTAGAAAACACAGGGGGATGAACCACCTCATCGTCATCACCCTCATCATCAGGGACAATCTTGCCATCCCTGACAATATTATCCAAGCTAAAGAGGGTAAGATCGGCCTCGGGAGCAATGATTCGAACTTGTTCTCTCAAGTTCTCATAAGCAGCAGTCACGCTGCCAACGAGATGACCTTGGAGCTCAGCATAGTCTTCCCGGGCATTGTCAAGCTCCTCTCTCAGGCGCCTCCCCTCCCTATAGGATGTAACATAGCTATCCTTATGCATCAAGGCTGCGTCTTCAGCCAACCTCAAAGAAGCAGCCAGCGCTTCAGAACTCGCCTTCTCGTTCTCCAAGTCTTTTTCCAGCTTAGCCACCTTCACCTCAAGCTCCTCCTTCAATCCCTTCATCCGGTCGAATTCTTGTTTCGCCTCTTCCATAAATGCCTTAGTAGCATGGAGAGGGAGATTCTGAGCAGTCCGATATATGGCAGCCGACATGTACGCCATCTTAACATGATTTCGAGCCATAAAATCCAAGTGATGAAGGATGGACACATCGTCCATGGAAAGAGCACCGTAGGGGCCGATTTGTTGATCCACGAATTCAATAGCATTAAAATCAGGAGCATCGAGGTCAAAAGGCTCAGCAGTTTTTTGTTTTTTATTGGGAGGAGCAACCGAAGGGGCAGCAGAGGTGATGTGAGGATCTGCCAAACGAACTCGGGGAGTAGGGATCACCTTCTTCACCCCGGCAGAACTCTGCACCAATGGCTTCCCGCGCACTTGGGAAGATCCCTCCCCAGCCGCCAGGGCAGCAGCATTTCTGGCAGCAGTCGCCCTCTGCACCCTCTTATAAGCTTTCATGGATTCATTATTCTTCATTGCCTCTGCAAAACAAAACAGAAAACTCAGCTACAAGTCGGACAAGTCGGAAAAGACAGCTACAAGCCACATAAACAAAATCATAAAAGAAACACAAGATACCCAGTTTAGATTGAAGAAGAGAAGGATTGGTTAGGAATTTCTTTTGTGTCAAGATGGGGAGGTTGACCCCAGCGTTCTTCCAAGATAGTCACAAAGGCCCGCTCAGCCTCATCCAACATCTCCCATGAATACCGGGAGACCCTCATGTCTTTTTGCCATTCCAAGGGAAAGGCAGGTTCGTCATTTTCATCCAGAAAAAAGGGTCGAGCTCCTTCAACAGCTCAGACCTTGAAAAAGTAGTTCTTAAAGTCACGGAACGACTCGTCAAACATGGAAAAAATTTTCTTTCCTTGGGTAGAACGAAAGGAAACCTAAGCTGACTTCTTTTTTACCACACCGGGCTTAGTCAAAACAAACAAATAGAAAAAGAGAGATTGGGAAGCAGGAATACCAAAACCGTCACACAGCAACTGGAAAATTTTTATAAAACCCCAGGAGTTGGGGTGAAGTTGAGAAGGGGCAACATTACAAGACCATAACAAGTCGGTTTCAAATGGAGTAAAAGGAAGAGTAATACCCAGTTGACCAAAGAAAAAATCGTAAGCATAAAAGAAGGGGCGATTGTCAACAACTCGAGTCGAAAAACAGACTCTCTCGTCAGAAGAGGGAGGGACAAGTTCATAATTCTTCTCATCACCAGAATTACTACAGACACTGTGAAACTGCCTAAGCTGAGTACAAAATTCGGAATCAACCAGCGAGACACACATAAGAACCATGGAGTCCACCCAATCAGCCATACCCGCGGGAACCTGGGAAGGCATTTCTGTTACGTTATTTCGGGAAGACATGAGGTCAACTAAATCCTACAAAAAGAAAGGAAGAATGGATTATACAAAAATATCTCGGACAGAGGGCAAAACATCTCGACGGGCGGATAAACAAAAAGGGAAAACCCCAAGACTCAAGACAAAGGTCTTGGGGCATCCCTTGGAGGCAGTAAACAAGCAAGATTTTCAAGTTATTTCTACGGCTTACATCCCAGCACTCATCAAAACAAAATCCAAAAAGAAAACAAAGGAAGCAAAAACGCAAAGGACCACACTTTTATAGTTTACCAGCAAAAAACACTACTTCTACAGTATATCAGAAATGTCAAAAAAGACCAAGCAGCAAAGACGCAAACTTTCTTTTGAAATCAAGAAAAAAATCATCAGCCAAGGCACAAACAGAGACGGCGGCAACATGCAAAAGAAAAAGATTCAAGCAACAAGAAAAAGATTCGCACCAAAAAAAAAGAAATTTCAGAGCATGCAACAAGTCAAGCATGATAAAAAACGGAAAGATCCAAACTTTCTCCAAAAAGAAGATCAAAAGGAAAACCATCGCAAAGACAAAAACAAACGAGGAAAATATGAAATGGGACTAACCTGGAGACGGAAGAAGTTGCGAGGAAGAGAGGAAGCGCAGAGACAAAGGCTGCCCAGAAAAAATGCCAAGCGACGAAAGCAGAAGCACAAGCGAAAGACAGAAAGCGAGAGAGTGAAAGAAGAAATGTGAAGAAGTTACGAAAAGGGCGAAGGAGAGAAACCGTTTTCCTGAGTGCAAAATTCAAAAAAAATAGAGAAGTTAGGGGAAACGGGGCAATTAAATGCCAATTAAATGCGGATATTAAAACCGCTTGCATTCCCAAAACAGCACCGATATAAAAGCGCGCACTTTTAGAGGAAAAATGTTCTACATTCAAAAGCTTCTACAGAGGAAATCGACAAAATGCTTGAGTTCGGCTTCATTAGAGAAGGACCGAAGTCAAGAACTCGACCTCAGAAAAGAAGACTGAGCTCAAGCAGGGGCACTGTTCATACCCTGGGTCGAACTGTCCGACCCGGGATGATTGGTGGCAAAACGACTAACCTCTTCAGGTCCAATTATCCGACCTCTTCTTAAAGAGATCTGCCAAATCGACATGAGAGCCCAGTAAAGGGCCCAAATGGAGGAACACGACCCAAATCCAAAGGCAGTTCAAGCCTACAGAGATAAAGGCGGTTCCCTTAAAGATAAGCTGACTTCATTCAAGATAAAGATAAGATAAGATAAGATAACTAACTTATCTTATCAGAAAGGTCAGCCGACACTACTATAAATACACTGGAGCACCCAGGTATAACTCATACTCTGATTCGACATAAAACCTGCTTAATACCCGTGCTAACTTAAGCATCGGAGTCTCTTGCAGGTACCCCCCACCTTCCGGTGGCCAAGGATCAGCGGTGCAGCAAGTCCAATAAGTCGGACACAACAGCTCCGGCCACCACCAGCCAGTCGGACACGTCATCTCCGACCAGTACAGAAGATCTCATCCGAGATCGACCTCCAGTTTCAGGTAACCCTCGGAACAACAGCCTTGTCCAGATTTTTAGTCGGATCGGCAATAAGATCTCTCCCCTTCTACACCACTCTAAGGAAAGGAAAAAATTTTGAATGGACCACTGAGTGCGAACAAGCCTTCCAAGATTTCAAAAGATTCCTGGGATACCCACCTATCCTAACTCGGCCACGGGAGGGAGAACCACTCATATTGTACCTCGCGATAGGAAGTCGGGCAGTAGCCTTAGCATTTGTCCGAGAAGATGACAGTTGGCAACAACCCGTATACTTCATCAGCAAAGCATTACAAGGATCCGAGCTGAACTACCAAAAAATAGAAAAATTTGCCTATGCTCTCATCTTAACATCTCGGCGACTTTGCCCATATTTCCAAGCCCACAGCATCAGGGTTCGGACCAATCAGCCAATAAAAGGCATTCTGCAGAAAATAAATTTAGCAGGAAGAATCTTACAATGGGCAGTCAAGTTGTCTGAATTTGACCTTCAATACGAAACTCGGACAGCCATCAAATCCCAATATTTGGCCGACTTCGTTGCAGAATTTACAGACACCCCGGAATCCCCTACAAAATAGAATCTCTATGTAGATAGCTCCTCAAACAAAAACGGAAGCGGCGCGGGCGTGATACTTGAAAGCGATCAGGGAACCCAAATCAAACTTTCCCTCAAATTTGGGTTCCCTGCCTCAAACAACTAAGCTGAGTATGAGGCACTACTAGCTAGTTTGAAGCTGGCTAAAGAGGTCGGAGCTAAAAAACTCATCATCTACAGCGACTCACAGGTGGTCACTTCACAAATAGTAGGGAGCTACCAAGCCAAGGACCCCACCGTGAAAAAGTACTTGGATAAAACCAAGGAACAGCTCGAACAACTCGGGGAATATGAGGTCCGCCACATACCCCGCGAACATAACGCCCGAGCTGATGCACTCTCAAAGCTAGCCAGCACCAAACCAGGGGGCAACAATCGAAGCCTCATCCAGGAAACGCTGCAGAACCTGTTGTTCATACCCTGGGTCGAGCTATCCGACCCGGAATGTTTAGCGACAAGGCGACCGACCTCTTCAGGTCAGGACCCCCCGACCTCTTCTTTAAAAGAGTTCGGCCAATTCGACATGAAGGGCCCAAACAGGCCCAAATGAAGGGACACAGTCCAATCTAAAGGTAGTTAAAGCCTAGAAAGATAAGGGCAGCTCCCCAGAAGATAAGATGACCTCGCTTAAAAGATAAAGATAAGATAACTAACTTATCTTATCTAAAAAGGTCACTCTACACCATTATAAATATACTGGAGCACCCAGGTATAACTCATACTCTGATTCTACTAAAAACCTGCTTAATACCCTTGCTAACTTAAGCATCGGAGTCCCTTGCAGGTACCACCACCCTCCGGTGACAAAGGATCAGCAGCGCAGCCGGTCCAACAAGTCAGGTACGACAGCTCCGGTCGCCACCCACCAGTCGGACACGTAAGCTCCGACCGGTACAGAAAATCTCATCCGAGATCGACCTACAGTTTCAGGTAACCCTTGAAACATTGGCGCCGTTGCCGGGTAACCTGGAAGTCATCCCATCACCATGGCGGACGACCATGACAACGACCACGATTCGGATCTGGAAGATAGAACGCCGCACAAGAACGCGGACACTACACCAAAAGATACTCCTCAACCTAACGAAAACAACGATTCATCAACTGTGGGAGCCATGGAGGCACTTCAAGATTGCTTAAAGCAACTCGAAAAAGAGGCGGAGCATCAACGAGAAGCTGAGAAAAACCTACAAAGGGAAATAAGACGACGCTGGGAATTGGAGGATAAACTCCAAAAAATCGAAGCCGATCTCAAGGCCAAAGCTAATCGATCCTCGAATGAGAATAGCTCCCGTAAGGACCAAGATCCATTTACCAAGGAAATCATAAAGACCGAAATCCCAAAATACTTTAAACTCCCGGATATGACTTTGTACGATGGCACTACAGATCCCGGCCATCATCTCAGCAATTTCAGAAGTAGAATGTACCTCACGACGCCTCAGATGCAGTTCGCTGCAAAGCCTTTCCAACTACTTTAACAAAGTCAGCAATTAAATGGTTTGACAATCTACCTCCTAGGTCCATCTCAAGCTTCGACGACTTAGCCAAGAAGTTTTTGGCCAGATTCTCCATCCAAAAAGATAAAGCTAAACACGCCCAAAGTCTATTAGGAATCAAGCAAGGAGATCGGAAAATTCTTCGCAACTTCATGGAAAGACTCAACAAAACATGCCTGGACATACAAAGCCTACCAACAGAGGCCGCCATTATGGGCCTCATCAATGGCCTGCGAGAGGGACCTTTTAGTCAATCTATATCGAAAAAACACCCCATATCTCTGAACAAAGTGTAAGAACGAGCAGAGAAGTACATCAACATGGAGGAAAACTCTCGACTCGGGGAGACCTCAAAATCCGGATTCACCTATCCCTCCCGGGATAAGGATAAAGAGTCCAAAAACAAGGAAGATCGACATGGGGAAAATTAAAAAAATATCACAATTACACCCTTCTTCAGGTGTCCCTTGTGGATGTCTATAGAGAAGTCTGTCACACTGAGAAAATACCCCCAGCTCGACCACTCAAAGGCAAAAAAGAAGGAGGAAATCGGACCGAATATTGTGAATACCATCGAATCTGTGGGCATTCCACCAACGAATGTTTTGACTTAAAGAATGTCATAGAAAAACTAGTAAGAGAAGGGAAATTAGATCGGTATCTGGCCACCTGGGACGATGAGCAAAGAAAAAGAAGAATGGACGAAGATGTCAGATGAACTGAGCGATCACCTCGTACACCAGAAAGACACGACCATATGATACACGGAGGGTTTGCAGTAGGAGGAATCTCCAAATCATCTCGCAAAAGATATCTTAAAGAAGTATATCATGTTGAGGGAAAGCAGGAAGCACCCGACATCCCTGCAATTACTTTCACCAAAGAAGACGCATCTGGTATCATCTTAGGACACGACGATCCCATGGTCATCACCATCATACTGGCAAATGTAAATCTCCACCGCACACTGATAGACCAAGGGAGCTCTGCCAACATCTTATTCAAAACTGTCTTCGACAAGCTCAGCCTGGAAGAAAAAGAACTTAGAGCATATCCGAACAGCCTGTTTGGACTGGGAGACACCCCAGTGCAACCACTTGGATACATCTCACTACATACAACCTTCGAAAAAGGAAACCAATCAAGAACACTCAAGATAGACTACATCGTGGTCGACATGAGTTCTGCCTACAACGCCTTAATAGATCAGACAACATTGAATCAGCTCGGCGCAATAGTCTCGACTTTACATCTATGCATGAAATTTCCAACTGCGGAAGGGGTAGCTACAATAAAAGCAGACCAGAAGACGGCGCGTCGTTGTTACAACGAAAATCTAAACCTCAGAGGCAGAGGAGAAGAATTCCACACAATCGAACTCGGTGGAGTTCAGAGGCGGGAAGAACTCCGCCCACAACCCGAAGGTGAAGTAGAGAAAGTCCAGATCGAAGATATCCCGGACAAAACAACCAATATTGGTAAAATCCTAAAAGGAGACATAAAAGAATCACTCGTACAGTTCTTACGAGATAATGTCGACCTCTTTGCATGGAAGGCTGCAGACATGTCGGGCATAGACCCCAAATTAATGTGCCACAATTTGGCGGTCTACCCAGGATCTCGGCCAGTACAACAGAGGCAAAGAAAGCTCAGGCCAGAATGATCCCAAGCTGTGGAAGAGCAGGTACAAGCTCTACTGGAGGCAGGATTCATAAGAGAAAAAATCAAATGGGAAGTGGTGAATGTGCACCGACTACACTGATCTCAACAAAGCCTGCCCAAAAGATCCTCATCCACTCCCAAGTATTGACGCTCTGGTAGATGCCTCCTCGGGATATAAATACCTCTCGTTTATGGACGCATATTCGGGATACAACCAAATCCCAATGTATCCACCCGACCAAGAAAAAACTTCATTCTTAACCCCAAAAGCAAAATACTGCTACATCGTCATGCCTTTTGATCTTAAAAATGCGGGAGCAACTTATCAGAGATTAATGAATAAGATCTTTACGGATCACATCGGAAAAATCATGGAAGTCTATG
This sequence comes from Arachis hypogaea, assembly GCF_003086295.3. Lineage (NCBI taxonomy): Eukaryota > Viridiplantae > Streptophyta > Magnoliopsida > Fabales > Fabaceae > Arachis > Arachis hypogaea. The sequence continues at coordinate 103,917,165 of NC_092055.1, forward strand.
TGGACGACATGTTAATAAAGACACAAAGTGAAGAGACGCTGTTGTCCGACCTGACCTAAGTTTTCGAAACTATAAGAAGGCATGGCATGCGACTCAATCCTGCAAAATGCACCTTCGCAGTAGAAGCTAGCAAATTCTTGGGTTTTATGCTCACTGATGAGCGGATATTTTATACGCTTTTTGGGGTTATATTCACATAGATTTTAGTATATTTTAGTTAGTTTTTAGTTTATTCTCATTAGTTTCTAGGCAAAATTCATATTTCTGGACTTTACTATGAGTTTGTGTGTTTTTCTGTAATTTCAGGTATTTTCTGGCTGAAATTGAGGGAGCTGAGCAAAAATCTGATTCAGGCTGAAAAAGGACTGCTGATGCTGTTGGATTCTGACCTCTCTGCACTCAAAATGGAATTTCTGGAGCTACAAGAGTCCAAATGGCGCGATTCCAATTGCGTTGGAAATTAGACATCCAGAGCTTTCCAGCAATATATAATAGTCCATACTTTGCTCAAGGATAGATGACGTAAACTGGCGTTCAACACCAGTTCCATGCTGCTGTCTAGCGTCCAGCGCCAGAAACAAGTCACAAAGTGGAGTTCAACGCCAGAAACAGGTTACAACCTGGCGTTGAACGCCCAAAACAGCCCAGGCACGTGAGAAGCTTTAGTCTCAGCCCCAGCACACACCAAGTGGGCCCCAGAAGTGGATTTCTGCACTATCTGTCATAGTCTACTCATTTTCTGTAAACCTAGGTTACCAGTTTAGTATTTAAACAACTTTTAGAGATTTATTTTGGATCTCATGACATTTTAGATCTGAATTTTGTACTCTTTGACGGCATGAGTCTCTAAACTCCATTGTTGGGGGTGAGGAGCTCTGCTGTGTCTCGATGAATTAATGCAAGTATTTCTGTTTTCCATTCAAACATGCGTGTTCCTATCTAAGATATCCATTCGCGCCTAACTATGGAGAAGGTGATGATCAGTGACACTCATCACCTTCCTCAATCCATGAACGTGTGTCTGACAATCACTTCCGTTCTACATCAGATTGAATGAATATCTCTTAGATTCTCTAATCAGAATCTCCGTGGTATAAGCTAGATTGATGGCGGCATTCATGAGAATCCGGAAAGTCTAAACCTTGTCTGTGGTATTCCGAGTAGGATTCTGGGATTGGATGGCTGTGACGAGCTTCAAACTCACGAGTGCTGGGCGTAGTGACAGACGCAAAAGGATAGTAAATCCTATTCCGGTACGACTGAGAACCTGCAGATGATTAGCCGTGCGGTGACAGCGCACCTGGACCCTTTTCACTGGAAGGATGGATGGTAGCCATTGACAACGGTGATCCACCTAAACACAGCTTGCCATAGGAGGACGTGCGTGCATGAATCAGAGGACAGAGGAAAGCATAGATTCTAAAGACAAAGCATCTCCAAAACTCCAGCATATTATCCATTACTGCATAACAAGTAACCTTTAATCCATGCTCTCTTGTTTATTCGCAACTCAACTGATAAATATAATTGACTTCCTGACTAAGAATTGCAAGATAACCATAGCTTGCTTCAAACCAACAATCTCTGTGGGATTCGACCCTTACTCACGTAAGGTATTACTTGGACGACCCAGTGCACTTGCTGGTTAGTGGTACGAGTGTGAAAAGTGTGATTCATTATTCGTGCATCACTCACACAAAGAGAAATTGAGGCAAATCCGGATAAAAGCCGGGCCATACTCGATATGAAGAGCCCAATTGTGCCAAAGAGGTACAACAATTCAATGGGAGGTTGGCAGCTTTGTCCAGATTTCTAGCCGGATCGGCAATAAGATCTCTCCCCTTCTACGTCACTCTAAGGAAGGGAAAGAAGTTCAAATGGACAATGGAGTGCAAGCAAGCCTTCCAAGATTTCAAAAGATTCCTGGGACAACCACCTATTGGCTAGAGTGTTGGTTTATGTTCTTGATGATTGGGCACCAATTTTATTAAAATCTTTTTCAAAAATATTTTTTCTTTGAATAAATCTTGTGCCAAACTCTAAGTTTGGTGTTTTCTTGTTGATTTTTCTTTGTTTTTCGAAAATTTTAGTTTGGTTTTCTAAAAATTTTAAGTTTGGTGTTCTTTCTTCATGTTCTTGTGTTCTTGTGAGTTTTCAAAGTGTTCTTGAGTTTTCCTTGTGTCTTGATCTTAAAATTTTAAGTTTGGTGTTCCTTGGTGTTTTCCCTCCAAAATTTTCGAAAACAAGGAGCATTAGATCTAAAAATTTTAAATCTTGTGCTATTTTATTGTTTTTCTCTCGCCTCACTAAATTCAAAAATATCTTTTCTCTCTAATTTTAAAACAAATTTTCAAAAAGTATTTTTAAAAAAAAATTCAGATTTTTTTTTTCAAAATTTAAAATCTTTTCCAAATCATATCTTTTTCAAAACTTCTTTACCACTTCCTCTCCCCTCATTTTTTCGAAAATCTTCACCTATTTTTATTTATTTTATTTTAATTTATTTTAGTTTCGAAATAAATAAATAAATAAATAAATAAATAAATAAAAATAAAATTTTTTTTATCATCTCCCTTTCTCCATCATGGATCTAAGTGGAAATGAATAGTCCAGGAGGACTCTGGGGTCATATGCTAACCCCTCTACTGCTTCATATGGGAGTAGTATCTGTATACCCTCCATTGGAGTCAGTAGCTTCGAGTTGAATCCTCAGCTCATTATCATGGTGCAGCAAAGTTGCCAGTATTCCGGTCTTCCACAGGAAGAACCTACAGAGTTTCTGGCACAATTTTTATAAATTGCTGACACAGTACATGATAAGGAAATAGATCAGGATGTCTACAGACTATTACTGTTTCCATTTGCTGTAAAAGATCAAGCTAAGAGGTGGTTAAATAACCAACCTAAGGCCAGCATAAGGACATGGAAACAGCTGACAGAAAAATTCCTGAATCAATATTTTCCCCCAAAACGGATGACACAGCTAAGGCTGGACATCCAAGGCTTTAAACAAGGAGATAAGGAATCTCTTTATGATGCTTGGGAGAGATACAGAGAGATGCTACGAAAATGCCCCTCTGAAATGTTTTCAGAGTGGGTTCAGTTAGACATCTTCTATTATGGGCTTGCAGAAGGAGCTCAGATGTCTCTAGATTACTCAGCTGGTGGATCTATTCACATGAGAAAGACAATTGAAGAGGCTCAAGAGCTCATTGATACAGTTGCCAGGAATCAGCATCTGTACCTAAGCAGTGACCCTTCCATGAAAGAAGAGGTTCAAACAGTAACTGCTGAACTCAGCCCTGTAAAACAAGCTGCTGAATTCAATCAGCAATTGGACTTTCTAACAAAGCAGTTAGCCGAATTCAAGGATAAACTACAAGAGACAAGGATGGCTAATATAAATATGGAAGAACAATTGAAGCAAACAAAGCAGCAGCTGTCAAGACAAATAACAGACGAATGCCAAGCAGTTCAATTAAGAAGCGGGAAAACATTAAATACCCCACCTCAAGGCAGCAAAGAGCTAAGGAATGAGCAAACCACCCAAAATTCACCTGAGGACAGTAAGAGCCCAGGGAAAAGTAATTCTGGTATTAAAACGCCAGCAATCTGGTGGAAGGCTGGCGCTGAACGCCCAGACCATACCCAAGACTGGCGTTCAATGCCAGTAACAAGCAAAGACTGGCGTTCAACGCCAGAAACAAGCAAGGATCTGGCGCTGAACGCCCAAAATGGGCAAGATCTGGCGCTGAACGCCCAAAATGGGCAGGAGTTGGCGTCTCACATCACTCCAGCTTCTGACTCTGGCACTCAATTGGCAGTGAGGGATCAGACACACACAAGTGCTGATGACAACCCCTCTAAAAAGGCTTCTTCAGCCACTTCTGTAGGCAATAAACCTACAGTAACTAAGGTTGAGGAATATAAAGCCAAGATACCTTATCCTCAAAAACTTCGGAAAGAGGAACAGGATAAGCAATTTGCTCGCTTTGCAGATTATCTCAGGACTCTTGAAATAAAGATTCCATTTGCAGAGGCACTTGAGCAAATACCTTCTTATGCCAAGTTCATGAAAGAGATCTTGAGTCATAAAAAGGATTGGAGAGAAACAGAAAGAGTTCTCCTCACTGAAGAATGTAGTGCAGTCATTCTAAAAAGCTTTCCTGAAAAGCTTAAAGACCCTGGGAGTTTTCTGATACCATGCATATTAGAAGGTAACTGCACCAAGACAGCTTTATGCGATCTTGGGGCAAGCATCAACCTAATACCTGCATCCACTATCAGAAAGCTTGGCTTAACTGAAGAAGTTAAACCAACCCAGATATGTCTCCAACTTTCTGATGGCTCCATTAAATACCCATCAGGCGTGATTGAAGACATGATTGTCAGAGTTGGGCCTTTCCCACTGACTTTGTAGTGCTGGAAATGGAGGAGCACAAGAGTGCTACTCTCATTCTAGGAAGACCCTTCCTAGCAACTGGACGAACCCTCATTGATGTCCAACAAGGGGAAATAACCCTGAGAGTCAATGATGATGAGTTTAAGTTGAATGCTGTCAAAGCCATGCAGCATCCAGACACATCAAAAGACTGCATGAAAGTTGATCTTATTGACTCTTTGGTAGAAGAGATCAACATGGCTGAGAGTCTCAAATCAGAGTTGGAAGACATCTTTAAAGATGTTCAGCCTGATTTGGAGGATTCAGAGGAGATTAGAGAGCCTCTGAAATTTCCTCTGGAAGAGGAAAAACCTCCTAAACCCGAGCTTAAACCATTACCACCATCCCTGAAATATGTATTTCTGGGAGAAGGTGACACTTTTCCAGTGATCATAAGCTCTGCTTTAAATCCACAGGAAGAGGAAGCACTTATTCAAGTGCTAAGGACACACAAGACAGCTCTTGGGTGGTCCATAGGTGACCTTAAGGGCATAAGCCCAGCTAGATGCATGCACAAAATCTTATTGGAGGATAATGCTAAATCAGTGGTTCAACCACAGAGGCGGCTAAATCCAGCCATGAAGGAAGTGGTGCAGAAAGAGGTCACCAAATTACTAGAGGCTGGGATTATTTATCCTATTTCAGATAGCCCCTGGGTGAGCCCTGTCCTAGTCATCCCAAAAAAGGGAGGCATGACATTGATTCATAATGAAAAAAATGAACTGGTTCCTACAAGAACAGTTACAGGGTGGCGCATGTGTATTGACTACAGAAGGCTCAATACAGCCACCAGAAAGGATCATTTTCCTTTACCATTCATAGACCAAATGCTAGAAAGACTGGCAGGTCATGATTATTACTGCTTTCTAGATGGCTACTCAGGCTATAACCAGATTGCAGTAGATCCCCAGGATCAAGAGAAAACAGTATTCACATGTCCATCTAGAGTGTTTGCTTATAGTAGGATGCCATTTGGGCTGTGTAATGCGCCTGCAACCTTCCAGAGATGCATGCTCTCTATTTTCTCTGATATGGTGGAAAAATTTCTGGAAGTCTTCATGAATGACTTCTCAGTATATGGAGACTCATTCAGCTCCTATCTTGATCACCTGAAACTTGTTCTGAAGAGATGCCAAGAGACCAACCTAGTTTTAAACTGGGAAAAATGTCACTTCATGGTGACTGAAGGGATTGTCCTTGGGCATAAAATCTCAAACAAGGGAATAGAGGTGGATCAAGCAAAAATAGAGGTAATTGAAAAATTACCACCACCTGCCAATGTTAAGGCAATCAGAAGCTTTCTGGGGCATGCAGGATTCTATAGGAGGTTTATAAAGGATTTTTCAAAAATCGCAAAACCTCTGAGTAATCTGCTAGCTACTGACACGCCATTTGTGTTTGACACAGAGTGTCTGCAGGCGTTTGAAATACTGAAAGCTAAGTTGGTCACAGCACCAGTTATTTCCGCACCAGACTGGACATTACCATTTGAGCTAATGTGTGAGGCCAATGATCACGCCATTGGTGCAGTATTGGGACAGAGGCATGACAAGCTTCTGCACGTCATTTATTATGCTAGTCGCATTTTAAATGATGCCCAGAAAAATTACACAACCACAGAAAAAGAATTACTCGCAGTGGTTTATGCCATTGACAAGTTCAGATCATACTTAGTAGGATCAAAAGTGATTGTGTATACTGACCATGCTGCTCTTAAATATCTACTCACAAAGCAGGATTCAAAACCCAGGCTCATCAGATGGGTGTTGCTTCTGCAAGAGTTTGATATAGAAATAAGAGACAGAAAAGGGACAGAGAACCAAGTAGCTGATCATCTGTCCCGGATAGAGCCAGTAGAAGGGACGTCCCTCCCCTCTCTGGAGATCTCTGAAACTTTTCCGGATGAGCATTTATTTGCCATTCAGAAAACACCATGGTTTGCCGATATTGCAAACTATAAAGCTGCAAGGTTCATACCCAAAGAGTACAACAGGCAACAAATGAAAAAATTAATCACTGATGCAAAGTACTACTTGTGGGATGAACCCTATCTCTTTAAGAGATGTGCAGACGGAATAATCCGTAGGTGTGTTCCTAGAGAAGAAGCACAGAGGATCCTATGGCATTGCCATGGATCTCAATATGGAGGCCATTTCGGAGGTGAGCGAACAGCCACCAAGGTCCTCCAATGTGGCTTCTATTGGCCCACACTCTATAAAGATTCCCGAGAGTTTGTATGTAACTGTGACAGTTACCAAAGAGCTGGTAATCTGCCTCATGGTTACGCCATGCCTCAACAAGGAATCTTGGAGATTGAGTTGTTTGACGTATGGGGAATTGACTTCATGGGACCTTTCCCACCATCATTCTCAAACACTTATATTCTGGTGGCAGTTGACTATGTATCAAAATGGGTTGAGGCCATTGCCACACCCACCAATGATACTAAAACAGTGCTGAAGTTCCTCCAGAAATATATCTTCAGCAGGTTTGGGGTCCCTAGAGTACTAATCAGTGATGGGGGCACTCACTTCTGTAACAAACAGCTTTACTCTGCCATGGTCCGGTATGGGATTCGCCACAAGGTGGCGACTCCATATCATCCACAGACTAATGGACAAGCTGAAGTCTCTAACTGAGAGCTAAAAAGAATCCTAGAACGGACTGTAAATACCCGTAGAAAGGATTGGGCAAGAAGCTTGGATGATGCTCTGTGGGCATACAGAATAGCATTCAAGACTCCTATAGGGACCTCTCCATACCAACTGGTCTATGGTAAGGCATGTCACCTGCCCGTGGAACTGGAACATAAAGCCTACTGGGCAACCAGATTCCTGAACTTTGATGCCAAATTAGCTGGAGAAAAAAGATTGCTCCAGCTAAATGAGCTAGAGGAATTCAGATTCACTGCTTTCGAAAATGCCAAGCTTTATAAAGAAAAATAAAAAAAGTGGCATGACAGAAAGCTGTCATCTAGAATCTTTGAACCAGGACAAAAGGTTCTGTTGTTCAACTCTAGGCTCAGGCTATTCCCCGGGAAACTGAAGTCCCGGTGGAGGGGACCATATGTGATTACAAGTGTATCACCATATGGTTATGTGGAGCTTCAAGATATTGATTCTGATAAAAAGTTCATTGTCAATGGACAGAGAATCAAGCACTATCTTGAAGGCAATGTTGAGCAAGAATGCTCAAGGCTGAAGCTAGACTAAAAGCTCAGCAAAGTCCAGCTAAAGACAATAAAGAAGCGCTTGCTGGGAGGCAACCCAGCCATGGGGCATCAATCCTCTAAGCATTTTGCCATATTTTCATTTTTATTTGTTTGTTTGTTTATATAAAGTTCACTGATCTTAAGGTAAAGAGTCAATTGTATAAGTTCACAGGGTTACAGAAGGATTCTGCACACAAAACAGAGAAAAAGAGCTCACTGGCAAGAAAACGCCAGTAAAATTCTGTTTTGGGCGTTCAACGCCCAACAGAAGCATCCACTGGGCGTTGAACGCCAGTGAGGATAGCCATCTGGGCGTTAAACGCCAGAAAGAAGCTCTTTCTGGGCGTTTAACGCCAGATCTACAGCATTCTGGGCGTTCAGAAAAATGCCCAGTAACAAAGGAATTTCTGGCGTTCAACGCCAGAAAGAAGCAGCAGCTGCGCCCAGGAAAGGCAGCATTTGGGCGCTGAACGCCCAAAACATGCAGCGTTTGGGCATTCAAACGCCAGGATGGTGGGGAGGAGGTAAATTCATTTTTCTTCATATTTTTTCATTCTAATCTTAATTTTCATGCTTCAATTCATGATTTCTTGCATAAACATGTTAAGAACCCTGATTTCTAAAATCCCTAATTTCTAAAAACCCTACCTTAAAAATATCAAATATATCTTAATCCATAAGCACCAACCCTCTTTTTCAATCCAATTCAACTCTTTTTCAAATTTTCAAAACAAATCTATCTTTTTACCTAAAATCCTCTCAACTAATATCTTTTTCAAATCTTCACATTATCTTTTTCAAAAATTAGATTTATCTTTTTCAAAAATCTTTCATATCCTTTCAATTTTAAACTATATCTTCTCTTATCATATCTTCTATCTTATCTTTTCCAAATCAATCTTTTTTATCATATCTTATCTAAATTTTCGAACCCACCCCCCTCCCTTTAAATATGGGTTCGGCCTCCCTCCCCTTCCATCAACAATTGCACCTAGCTCTCCTTCTATCCCTCTCCTTTCTTTTCCTTTGTTTGAGGACAAGCAAACCTCTAATTTTAGTGTGTTTATCTGTGATCACTAAGAGCATGGCTCCTAAAGGAAAACAACCCACTTCAAGAGGCAAGAAAGAGAGCGTTCCAAAACCACTTTGGAATCAAGGGAAGTTCTTATCTAAAGAACATTCAGACCATTATTATAAAATAATGGGTCTAAGATCAGTGATCTCGGAAGTTAGATTCGATCTGAAAGAAGACAAATATCCGGAGATCCAGGAGCAAATCCGAATCAGGAACTGGGAGATCCTAGCCAATCCTGAAACGAAAGTGGGATGGAATATGGTCCAGGAGTTCTACACTAATATGTGGCATACAGACAGGCAAAGACTATCTGGATCTAATATCTATGACTATCGAACCATGGTCAGAGGAAAGATTATTCATACCCACCCTGACAAGATCAGAGAGATCTTAAAGCTACCTCAGCTGAAAGATGATCCAGACTCCTTCAATAGGAGAATGATGGGAACAAACAAGAGCCTGGATAAGATTCTAGAGGACATATGCATCCCTGGAGCCAGGTGGACCACCAGCACGAAGGGTGTTCCTAATCAACTCAAAAGAGAAGATCTCAAACCAGTGGCCAGAGGCTGGCTGGACTTCATTGGGCATTCTCTGCTTCCCACTAGCAACCGTTCTGAAGTCACTGTTAAAAGAGCAGTGATGATCCATTGCATCATGATGGGAAAAGAAGTGGAAGTTCATCGACTGATTTCAACTGAATTCTACAAAATTGCTAACAAAAATTCTAAAGAGGCCAGGTTGGCTTACCCAAGCTTGATTTTTCTACTCTGCAAGGACGCTGGAGTAAGGATGGGAATAACTGAGTATATCTCAATTGAGAAACCAATCACCAAAGCATCAATGGAAAAACAACAAGCACAGGATGACCCCATCAAGAAGAAAACACAGGAATTCCTCCCAGAAATCCCTCAATCTGAATATTGGGAGTATCTTGAAACGTCAGTTACCAAGATGCAAGAAGCTATGGAACAAATAATAAAGGAACAGAAGGAACAAAGTCAAATTCTTTGCTACTTGATTAAAGAACAGGAAGAGCAAGGGCGCGACTTGAGGGAATTAAAGCGCCAGAAGTTATCTCTTGAAGGACCAAGCACCCCACAGATCCGAGGAACATCCACTTCCCAGAACAAAGGTTGTTAAATTCCAATTTCTGCTTTAACTCTGTGATAGTTATCGTTATAGGAGTTTACCTTAGGAGTCATATAATAGTAATTAGTGTCTATTTTGATTTTATCTCCAATTAAGTTATAGTCTATTTTTCTCATCATCAGCAAACATGAATAAAATAGCAGATCTTTTGAATAAGAGGCAATAAAATTCGAGTTTTAATAAGAAAAAAAATTCTAATTAGTAACATGTGGTGGCAATGCTTTCTGTCTTCTGAATGAATGCTTGAACAGTGCATACATCTTTTGAATTGTTGTTTAAGACTATTAAATATGTTGGCTCTTGAAAGAATGATGAACATGAGACATGTTATTGATAATCTGAAAAATCATAAAAATGTTTCTTGAAGCAAGAAAAAGCAGCAAAGAACAAAGCTTGCAGAAAAAAAATATAGAAAGAAAAAGAAAAGCAAGCAGAAAAAGCCAAAAGCTCTTAAAACCAAAAGGCAAGGGTAAAGAAAAAAGATCCCAAGGCTTTGAGCATCAGTGGATAGGAGGGCCTAAAGGAATAAAATCCTGGCCTAAGCGGCTAAACCAGGCTGTCCCTAGCCATGTGCTTGTGGCGTGAAGGTGTCAAGTGAAAACTTGAGACTGAGCGGTTAAAGTCAAGGTCCAAAGCAAAAAGAAGAGTGTGCTTAAGAACCCTGGACACCTCTAATTGGGGACTTTAGCAAAGCTGAGTCACAATCTAAAAGGGTTCACCCAATTATGTGTCTGTGGCATTTATGTATCCGGTGGTAATACTGGAAAACAAAGTGCTTAGGGCCACGGCCAAGACTCATAAAGTAGCTGTGTTCAAGAATCATCATACTGAAATAGGAGAATCAATAACACTATCTGAATTCTAAGTTCCTATAGATGCCAACCACTCTGAGCTTCAATGGATAAAGTGAGATGCCAAAACTGTTCGGAAGCAAAAAGCTACTAGTCCCGCTCATCTAATTAGAATCTGGGCTTCACTCAAAAAAAACTCTGAGATATTATTGCTTCTTGACTTATTAGTCTTCTATTTTATTTGTCTAGTTGCTTGAGGACAAGCAACAGTTCAAGTTTGGTGTTGTGATGAGCGGATATTTTATACGCTTTTTGGGGTTAATTTCACATAGATTTTAGTATATTTTAGTTAGTTTTTAGTTTATTCTCATTAGTTTCTAGGTAAAATTCATATTTCTGGACTTTACTATGAGTTTGTGTGTTTTTCTGTAATTTCAGGTATTTTCTGGCTGAAATTGAGAGAGCTGAGCAAAAATCTGATTCAGGCTGAAAAAGGACTGCTGATGCTGTTGGATTCTGACCTCTCTACACTCAAAATGGAATTTCTGGAGCTACAGAAGTCCAAATGGCGCGCTTCCAATTGCGTTGGAAAGTAGACATCCAGGGCTTTCCAGAAATATATAATAGCCCATACTTTGCTCAAGGATAGATGACATAAACTGGCGTTCAACGCCAGTTCCATGCTGCTATCTGGCGTCCAGCGCCAGAAACAAGTCACAAAGTGGAGTTCAACGCCAGAAACAGGTTACAACCTGGCGTTGAATGCCCAAAACAGCCCAGGCACGTGATAAGCTTTAGTCTCAGCCCCAGCACACACCAAGTGGGCCCCAGAAGTGGATTTCTGCACTATCTGTCATAGTCTACTCATTTTCTGTAAACCTAGGTTACCAGTTTAGTATTTAAACAACTTTTAGAGATTTATTTTGGATCTCATGACATTTTAGATCTGAATTTTGTACTCTTTGACGGCATGAGTCTCTAAACTCCATTGTTGGGGGTGAGGAGCTCTGCTGTGTCTCGATGAATTAATGCAAGTATTTCTGTTTTCCATTCAAACATGCGTGTTCCTATCTAAGATATCCATTCGCGCCTAACTATGGAGAAGGTGATGATCAGTGACACTCATCACCTTCCTCAATCCATGAACGTGTGTCTGACAATCACTTCCGTTCTACATCAGATTGAATGAATATCTCTTAGATTCTCTAATCAGAATCTCCGTGGTATAAGCTAGATTGATGGCGGCATTCATGAGAATCCGAAAAGTCTAAACCTTGTCTGTGGTATTCCGAGTAGGATTCTGGGATTGGATGGCTGTGACGAGCTTCAAACTCGCGAGTGCTGGGCGTAGTGACAGACGCAAAAGGATAGTAAATCCTATTCCGGTACGACTGAGAACCTGCAGATGATTAGCTGTGCGGTGACAGCGCACCTGGACCCTTTTCACTGGAAGGATGGATGGTAGCCATTGACAATGGTGATCTACCTAAACACAGCTTGCCATAGGAGGACGTGCGTGCATGAATCAGAGGACAGAGGAAAGCAGAGATTCTAAAGACAAAGCATCTCCAAAACTCCAGCATATTATCCATTACTGCATAACAAGTAACCTTTAATCCATGCTCTCTTGTTTATTCGCAACTCAACTGATAAATATAATTGACTTCCTGACTAAGAATTGCAAGATAACCATAGCTTGCTTCAAACCAACAATCTCTGTGGGATTCAACCCTTACTCACGTAAGGTATTACTTGGACGACCCAGTGCACTTGCTGGTTAGTGGTACGAGTGTGAAAAGTGTGATTCATTATTCGTGCATCACTCACACAAAGAGAAATTGAGGCAAATCCGGATAAAAGCCGGGCCATACTCGATATGAAGAGCCCGACTTGTGTCAAAGAGGTACAACAATTCAATGGGAGGTTGGCAGCTTTGTCCAGATTTCTAGCCGGATCGGCAATAAGATCTCTCCCCTTCTACGTCACTCTAAGGAAGGGAAAGAAGTTCAAATGGACAATGGAGTGCGAGCAAGCCTTCCAAGATTTCAAAAGATTCCTGGGACAACCACCTATCCTAACTCGGCCACGGGAAGGAGAACCACTCATATTGTACCTCGCAGTAGGAAGTCGGACAATAGCCTCAGCACTAGTTCGAGAAGACGACAGTGGGCAACAACCCGTATACTTCATTAGTAAAGCATTACAAGGATCCGAGCTAAACTACCAAAAAATAGAAAAATTTACTTACGCCCTCATACTAACATCTCAACGACTTCGTCCATACTTCCAAGCTCACACCATTAGGGTTCGGACCAACCAGCCTATAAAATGGATTTTGCAGAAAACAGACCTAGCAGGCAGAATCTTGCAACTGGCAGTCGAGTTGTCCGAATTTGATCTTCAATACGAAGCTCGGACAGCCATCAAATCACATTACCTGGCCGACTTCTTCGCAGAATTTACAGACACCCCGGAACTCTCCACAAAATGGAATCTTTACGTGGACGGTTCCTCAAATAAAACTGGAAGTGGTGCGGGTGTGATAATTGAAAGCGACCAAGGAACCCAAATCGAACTCTCCCTCAAATTCGGGTTCCCTGCCTCAAACAACCAAGAAGAATATGAGGCACTACTAGCCGGTTTGAAGCTGGCTAGGGAGGCTGGAGCTCAAAAGCTTATCATCTTCAGCGACTCGCAAGTAGTCAATTCACAAATAACAGGGAGCTACCAAGCCAAAAATCCCACCATGAAAAAGTACTTGGACAAAACCAGGGAACAGCTCAGACAACTCGAAGAATATGAAGTCCGTCACATACCCCGAGAACAGAATGCCCGAGCTGACGCACTCTCAAAACTAGCCAACACCAAACCAGGGGGCAACAATAGAAGCCTCATCCAAGAAATGATGCAGAACCCGTCAATCTCGGAAGAAAAAAAAATCCTAGCCATAACAGGTCAGGATCAAGGATGGATGACTCCCATAATTAACTACCTCAAAACGGAAACACTCCCCACAGATGAAAAGGAGGCAAAGAGGTTAAAACGGAAGGCACAATACTACACTATCATAAATAATACTCTATACAAAAGAGAAATTTCAATACCATTGTTAAAATGTGTGCCGACTTCCAACACAAAGGAAGTTCTAGAAGAAATACACAGTGGCATTTGTGGCAACCATCTCGGAGCGCAAGCACTTACCAAAAAAGTACTCCGGGCAGGATTTTATTGGCCAACTCTACAAAAGGAAGCCACAGAGTTCATAAAGACATGTCCACCATGTCAAAAACATGCCAACTTTTACATCGTTCCGCCAGAAAAACTCATCAGCGTGACCTCACCTTGGCCATTCGCAACATGGGGACTCGACCTTCTCGGACCCTTCCCTCAAGGATCGAGACAAGTCAAATTCCTCATAGTAGGGGTAGACTATTTCACAAAGTGGATCGAGGCAGAACCTCTAGCTAACGCCACTGCTCAAAGAAGTCGAAAATTCCTATATAGAAACATTGTCACAAGGTTCGGGGTTCCATACTCTATCACCACAGACAATGGCACCCAATGAAAGTTAGTGGCCGACTTGAACATAAAACAACAATTCACCTCCGTAGAACATCCCCAAGCTAATGGACAAGTCGAAGCTGCCAACAAAGTCATATTGGCTGGGCTGAAACAGAGATTATAGGACGCAAAGGGAGCCTGGGCTGAGGAGCTCCCACAAGTCCTATGCCATATCGAACAACGCCACATTCCACCATAAAGGAATCACCCTTCTGATTAGCATACGGAACGGAGGCAATGATCCCAGTGGAGATTGAAGAAGGATCGCCTAGAGTGATCCACTATAATGAAGAAACCAACTCCCAACTTCAAAGGGAAGAACTCGACCTACTTCCAGAAGTCCAAGAAAGAGATCTCGGATCAGGGAAGAGGCATTAAAACATCGAATGGCTTCAAGATATAATCAAAGGGTAGTGCCGCGAGGTTTTTCTGAGAACGACCTCATCCTAATCCGAAATGATATCGGAACGACTTGACCTGGAGAAGAAAAGCTGGCAGCAAACTGGAAAGGACCCTACCGAGTTATAGAAGTACTTGGAAAAGGCTACTACAGACTGTCCAAACTCCATGCGCGAGAGCTTCCTAGGTCATGGCACGCCTGCAACCTAAGAAGGTACTATAGTTAGGGATGATAAAGGATCTTAGGATAAGGCGCACTCTTTTTCCTAAAAAGGTTTTTTAATGAGGCGCTAAGCCAAGACCTATAAATTGCCCAACTTAGAGGGATAAAGCTTCCACATGTATATATTTGCATTTTCTTTTGAATAAAGTCTGTTTAGATCTTCTACAAATTCGCAAGCCGCATTAATCTGAAATATTCATCGTCTGATTATAAAGCTACAGATTGGCAGAAAGTGAAAATCAAATTCACTGTACGATCACGATAAAGACCAACAGTGATGAAAACCAAATTCATTATAAGGTCGACCAAACGTGGATTAAACCCAATTTCTACAAATCGGCAAAGATGAAAACAGAACAATGCAAGAAGTTATCGAAAGTGATCCATAGAAAGGACCTGACAAGGTCTTAATAAAATGGATTGCTAAAAAATAACTTAAAGACTGGACGACGTAAAGAAGTCGGACCAGTCGCAATAACCAAAGTTATAAGTAAATCCCTGGAAAGAGGTCTGGCCAACCCTACAAAAGAGGATTACTATAACTTAGAAGGGCCCGACATGACGAAGTCGGCCCAAAACATAAAAGTTATAGAAGTAATCCCTGAAAGAGACCTGAATAAGGTCCAAGAAAGAGGATTACAAAAATAACTTAGAAGAGCCCGACATGACGAAGTCGGCCCAAAACATAAAAGTTATAGAAGTAATCCCTGAAAGAGACCTGAACGAGGTCCAAGAAAGAGGATTACAAAAATAGCTTAGAAGGGTCCGACATGATGAAGTTGGCCCAAAACATAAAAGTTATAGAAGTAGGCCCTGAAAGAGACCTAAACGAGGTCCAAGAAAGAGACTTACAAAAATAACTTAGAAGGGTCCGACATGATAAAGTCGGCCCAAAATATAAAGTTATAGAAGTAATCCCTGAAAGAGACCTAAACAAGGTCCAAGAAAGAGGATTACAAAAATAGCTTAGAAGGGCCCGACATGATGAAGTCGGCCCAAAACATAAAAGTTATAGAAGTAGTCCCTGAAAGAGACCTGAACGAGGTCCAAGAAAGAGGATTACAAAAATAACTTAGAAGGGTCCGACATGATAAAGTCGGCCCAAAATATAAAGTTATAAAAGTAATCCCTGAAAGAGACTTGAACAAGGTCCAAGAAAGAGGATTACAAAAATAACTTAGAAGGACCCGACATGACGAAATCGGGCTCCCAAAAATCCTAACGTTATAAAAAGTAATTCCTAGCAGAGACCTCACAAAAGGTCCAAACAAAACAGGATTACTAGAAATAACTTCAGAAGCCTCAAAGGAATCAAAGCCACAAGTAGGAAACGCAAAGGCAATCCAAAGAGGTCGAGCAACAAGGCTCCAACACTACCAAAAAACCTAAAAAAGGTACCAAGATAGATAAAAACTGACATGATATGAAAAGCATAAAGTTATAATAAGAACAAGCTCAAGAGGCTACCCAAATCAGCCCCAAGAACTTGGAAGCTATTTTGTTTTTCAAAACAAGGTTGCTAAACAAGCAACTAAAAGAGTGTCAACAGTCAGCAAACATTACAAAAAGAAAGTTTAAAAGCCCACAGGCCGGGCTATCTACACAAAACATTTACATAATCAGGGAAGATCCGAAGGCTTCTCGGCAGCACGAGGTGAAAGAGGGAGAGTCTGAATGGGCACAGCATCCACAGTGCCATCATCCCGATTCAAGATTTGACAGTCAGGTTCTGACACGGGATGACCGGCCTCAGCTGAAGGAGCTGAAGAAGTCAGCACCGCAGAGGCTTTGGCAGCAAGCACAGAGGGAGGTTCAACATCATCGTCATCAGGGTCGTCAGGGACAATCTTGCCATCCTTTACAATATTGTCCAGGCTGAAGAGAGTAAGGTCGACCTCGGGAGCAAGAACTCGAACTTGCTCCTTCAGGTTCTCATAAGCAGCATTTACGCTGCCTACAAGGTGACCCTGGAGCTCGGCATAATCAACCCGGGCAGACTCCAACTCCTCCCTGAGACGCATAACTTCCCTGTAGGCCGTGACATAGCTATCCTTGTGCCTAAATGCTGTATCTTCAGCCAACGTCACAGAAGCCGCCAAGGCAACAGAACTAGCCTTTTCGCTCTCCAACTCTTTCTCCAGCTTGGTCACTTTCACTTGGAGCTCCTCCTTCAAACCCTTCATACGGTTAAACTCTTGCTTAGCCTCCTCCATAAAAGCTTTGGTAGCATGAAGAGGGAGGTCTTGGGCAGTTCGGTACAGGACAGCTGCCATATGTGCCATCTTAACACTACTCTGAGTAATAAAATCCAAGTGGCGAAGGAGAGAGACATCGTCGGTAGGAATGGTACCGTAAGGACCAATCTGCTGATCGACAAACTCAACCGCGTCAAATTCAGGGGCATCAAGGTTGAAAGGCTCAGTTGTTTTTTATTTTTTGTTTGGAGGAGCACCAGAAGTAGCAACAGAAGCTTGAGGAGGATCAACCAAACGAACCCGGGGAGTAGGGATTACCTTCCTCGCCCCCGGTGAGCTCGGTACGGCCGGCTTCGACTGAACCTGGGACGGCCCCTCCCCGGCTGCCTTGGCCGAGACGTTTTGAGCTGCAGTAGCCTTCCTTGCCCTTTTAAAGGCCTTCATGGATTCATTATTCTTAATCTTCTCTCCAAAGAAAACATAACAGCGGGAAACCAAGTTACAAATAAAAAAAGAGCTTACAAGAGATAAACTCGACAAAACAAGCAAAACCAAAAAATTAACCACTACCCAGCTCAGCTCGGAGGAGAGAGGGGTTGGTTAAAAATTTCTTTGTGTCGAGATGGGGAGGCTGCCCCCAGTTTTCTTCCAGCACAGTCACGAAAGCTTTCTCAGCCTCATCTAATATCTCCCACGTATATTTAGATACCATTACATTCTTTTGCCATTCCAAGGAAAATGCGGCTCATCATTCTCATCCAGAAAAAAAGGGCCGAGCTCCTTCAACAGCTCGGACCCTAAAAAAGTAATTTTTGAAGTCACGGAAAGATTTATCAAACATGGAGAAAACCTTTTTTCCCTGGGAAGCTCGGAAAGAAACCCACACTACAACATTTTTGGCCTAAGGTAACACTTACTCGAAGCAACATTTAACAAAAGTTGCCTTAGATAAAAAAGATAACATTTTTTATGAGTTACCTTTGAGTAAGGCAAAGATAACAAAATTTTTTACCACCTAACAAAATGGTTGTCTTTGATATCTAAAACAACACTAAAAAAATATTACAATAAAAAACATTTAAGACAACATTTTTAAATAAAAATACAACATTTTATAAAGGTTATAAAAAAGATTGAATAAATAACATTTATAAAATGTTGCCTAAAATTATTCACAATTAAAAATTTTAGAAAAAAACTTTTAATCATCTTCCCACCAATTATTTCCTAATCAAATAACTTAAAAAAAAAAAGAAAAGAACATATTTGCTTCAGTTCATCACTACTGTAAGCCCTAACACTTGAAACCAATCCCAAACGGCGACACACCCTCTCGATCGCAGCTCTCCTCAACATACGACAGGAGCTCTCGATCGCGGTGCTGTCCTCCACATACGGCGACTCTGCGGTGCTCTCTTTCACGGGCGACGGCGCGATGCTCCCTTCCACGGGCCTCGGCGCGGTCATCTTCTCCACGCACGCTGCTCCACGGCTCCTCCTCCTCCTGTGTCGGCTCTACTACGCGGTCTTCTTTGAGAAACTCCTCTCGTTCTCCTTCTTCCTCTTCTTCCCCTGTCTCGTCTCCTCCTCTTCGCAAGCTTTGACAACACTAAACGCTGCTGTAACCCCCTCCTCCTCTGCGTATTGGTAAGAAGCTTCTGAATTTTACTATGGAATGGAATTTTTGAATGCAATGATTCTGAATTTTAGTATGGGAATGTTCTGAATTTTAGTATGGGAATAGAATTTCTGAATGCATTGATTCTGAATTTTACTATGGGAATAGAATTTCTGAGTCACATTGAATCTGAATTTTTGGGGCTTTTTGATAGTTCTGATTTTGGGGGTTTTATTTCAATTTTTCTTATTTTTTTATGGTTTTATAAAAGGAAAAGCCTTTCTTCCCAGCAATAGTGTTATAATCAGGAATTTTTTTCTCTGAAATTTTTGTCTGTGGTTGAACTCTAAAGAGCACATTGAATCGTGATTGATTTAACTTATAGCTGATGTTGGAGAATTGAGGCAACCATTTGGTTATCTTATTGGTGCTGCTTACATTACATGATTTGAGTTATACTTTTTACCATTTGTATGCCTACTTCTTGAATTAAAATTGTCATTGATATAATTATTAGTTAGATTGACTAGAAACATGTAAAATGCTGGTGTTTAGTTTTGTTAACACCTAACATTGATCACAGAAATCTTAGTATTTTTACTGCTGACGTCGAGAGTTAGCACATAAACAATTTGCTTTTGTATGGACCATCATATATGTGATGGATTAAATGACAACATTCACATTATGACTCTTTGTGTTGCATATTCTTTAAATTTGGCCTCCTAAAAGTAATAGAATAGTTTATGATTAAGGGTTTTCTTTGTGCTGCATTCTCATTGTCATTAGGTACAAGTTCCAAGTCATGAACTAGAAATGGCCTTTCATCATTAAACTGGTAAGTTTATGATTGTTCATTGATATCCAGTTTTATTAGACCTCTTAATATCCATTAGGTAAACTCTTTCAAAATGTTAGGTCCCTTTTTTTAATAATTAAAACCATTTACAATAAGAAATGAAGAACTGAATGTCATTAAAGTTGGCCTGCTATTGCTCTTTATTTTGGGCTTGTACTTGATGAACACTGAACACAAGTATACTTATTTCGGTATCTTAGACTTTAAGCATGTATTTGCGAGTTGAAGTTTTTGGGTTAAGTTTGGAAGGGTAGAATGGACTTCGCCTTACACTAGAAAGCTATTCCCTTCTCTCCATTTTACTCTAAAATCAAAACTCACAAACATTTCCTTAGTCAATGTTTGAGTGTTCTATTTTCTGTAAGAAATATCACTCTTTATGATGTAATTTAATTTGTCCCTAAGTAAGTATGAACAAGTCTCAGGGCTCTCCAACTAGTGGTACAAAATATTCCATTTCGATCACAACGAAGGATGGCATGTTGCCTCTTGATATGTCTCCAAGTGCATAGCCACAACCATTTTTGCCTCTTTTAGCACCTTCGCCATTGACGCCTTTCAAAAACTATTCTATGCCTCAGTCTAAACTGTCAGGTACAGTAAACTTTTCCTTTTCAATTTGCTATTGTGAGATCATAGGTTGGAAATTTTTATTTGATAATATCTCATTTTCACATGTACTTATAACTATTTAACACATTATGGTTGGTGGTGAAATTGAAGGAAGTTAACTGGATAAATGGAGATTAAGTCTATTGTGATGCAATTATATCTTAGAAATGATTTTGGCTTATTCATTCATTAGGAAAATTTGTATATCCTTGCAAATGTGCTGACTTTGCATTTATTCCTAACTTCATCATATGATTAAATCCATTATCATGAATGAGACTATAAATAGCATCTTACCAACAAACAACGAGATCACTTTATTTTTCCTTCACCACATTATTCCACTCTTGTCATAGTTGTGTTTTGAGGTTAATCAGCCCTAACCCCATCATGAAAGGATAATTAAAAACAAGTGAACAATCCATTGTAAAAATTTATTTGAACTTAATTAATTATTTCGATGTCATGTAGAATTTGGCTGCCTTTTGCCGAGTCTTTCTTCGGACGCAATATTTGATAAATCGTCCGATGTTGGGTTCATGTGTGATATTAACGACAATATTGTAGCTCCATGGCCTTCATCATCATCGTCGCTGCTTCCGTCCTCATGCAATAGAAGTATGTATAAGCTCCATGAATATTTTCAATCAAATACATAAATAAATATTCTGTTACTCTTTTGCGCTATGTCTAATTTATTCATTTCTTGGACTCTTGCAACTGCAGAGACGAAACTTCCATCGCTTCCCACAGTGACATCTTCACAAAATTGATATCCATTTAGATTTGACTGCAGAGTATACATGCTAATGGTTGGATGAAGATTTCTGAAGAGATAAAAGCGATTCTTGGCATAATAGTGAAGCACAAATTCTTTTTGGTTTCAAATGAAAAACTAGTTTTTTTTTTTTTGTTCAAGGTCATCATGAGAAAAACATGTATTTTGTTTACTTATGTTTATTATTTATTTGACTTGGTAACTTAGCAAGTATGTTAATTGACACTTGAAAGACCTTTCTATATATATGCAATATATATTTAGTTTATTTTCTCTATATTTATTAAATTGAATTTAAATATTTAAATATTGTTAGTGTGTGTTATATATCCTTCAAATGTCATATAAATATAACAAAGGTAAAAAATATATTGCTTTAGATATAAAAAAAGAGAATCTAAGAAAAACTCATAAGGTGTTGCTTTAGGTCTATGAAAAAAGCAACTTAAAAAAAAATCTGGACAGGTGTTGCTTTAGGTATATGAAAAGGTAACTTAAAACAATTTGGAC
This sequence comes from Arachis hypogaea, assembly GCF_003086295.3. Taxonomy (NCBI): domain Eukaryota; kingdom Viridiplantae; phylum Streptophyta; class Magnoliopsida; order Fabales; family Fabaceae; genus Arachis; species Arachis hypogaea. The sequence continues at coordinate 103,938,590 of NC_092055.1, forward strand.
AAGTGTTGCTTTAAGTATTAGAAAATACAACTTGTAAAAAGTATTGCGATAAAGTCTTATCTAAAGTGTTGTGTTTGGGTCTTCTAAGACAACCCTTTCATGGAGTTGCTTTTTTTGTAGAAAAGGCAACGTTTTTTGAAGGTTGCCATAAAAAGGGTTCCTTTTGATACACAAAAGCGTTGCCTTAGACCAAAGGTAACGGCCGTATAGCCAACCCCCCAAAAAGCGTTGCATTTTGTCGAAAAGTGTTGCCTTTGATCAAAGGCAACACTTTTCCTTATTATAGGCAACGTTTTTAAAGGGTTGCCTCAACCCGAATTTGTTGTAGTGCCAAGCGGCTTTCTTCTTAACTACCCCAAGCTTTGTCAAAACAAAGAGATAAAAGAAGAGGGATTGTGAAGCAGGGATACCGAACTCATGACACAGCAATTGAAAGATTTTTATAAAATCCCAGGAATTGGGGTGAAGTTGGGATGGAGCTACATTACAGGACCATAATAGGTTGGTCTCAAAAGGGGTAAAGGGAAGAGTGATATTTATTTGACTAAAAAAAAGTCGTAGGCGTAGAAAAAGGGACGCTCTCCAGCAATTCGGGTAGAAAAACAGACCCTCTCCTCAGAATTTGGAGATACAAGCTCATAGTTCTTTTCATCACTACCATTACCATAAATCTTATGAAATTGCCTAAGTTGCTGACAAAACTCAGAGTCAACCAATGAAACACACAGAAGAACCATGGAATCCACCCAATCAGCTATGTCCTCAGGGACTTGGGAAGATGTCTCAACAATATTTTTGCGAGAAGACATGAGGTCAACTAGTCCTACAATAAGAAAAGAAGATTGGATTACTAAAAACATCTCGGACGAAAGCAAAACAACTCGGCCAACATAATCCAGCACAGTACAAACAACAAAAGGAAACCCCAAGACCCACACCAAAGATCCAGGGAAATCCTTTGGAGGCAGGCACAGAACAAGGACTCAGGAAAACCTACAAACTCACAACTTGATAACGACCCCTTTCAACTAAAGTGACACTTTGAGAAGAAGACTACAAGCCACAAATCAAAATAAAACCATCAAAATAAACTCCCAGACTCACCGTCCCAGTTCGATTAGCAAACGAAGCTACCAAGCAACAAAATGTATCAAATCATCGAAGACGCACCCCTTTTTCAGAGAAATAAAATCCCCCCAAACAAACAAAGAAAATGAAAACAAAGCATCGTTATCTTCTACAAAGTCCAATAGCAAGGAAAGCTATCAACAGAGCAAAATCAAGGGGAAATCTTTTCATAAGCAAACAAGTGCAGTTCACAAAACTCAAGCATTAAAGAACAACTAGAAGCAACAGCAAAACATGCAAAGCCCTAAAAAGCCTCAACAAAAATACCAGGAGTATGCATAAAGACGAAAAAGAAGCCAGAAAAAATACATCACAGTAACAAACAAACACAAAACTACAAAAAGGTTCAAGCTTTCCAACATACATTCAGTCAGAATCAAAGCTTTACCAGAAAAAATGAGGAGAACAATAGAAAGAAGAACCAACCTGAACAAAGGAAGAAGCTTCGAAGAAGATGGAATCCAGAGTCGCCCCTTTCACAGCAAGGAGAACACTAATCGCCAAGAAGACGTCGCAGGGAAGAAATGCGAAAAATGGCAAACTTCAGAAAACAGAAAGGGAGAAACAAAAGGGAAGTTACGGAGAAGAGAAACCGTTTTTTCTGAGTGTGAAATTCAAAATAGAGAAGCTAAGAGAAACAGGGCAATTAAAAACCAATTAATGAGGGTATTAAAACCCTCGCATATTCCCAAGGCTAAGAGCGCTAATGCAAAAGCGCGCGCTTTTAAGAAGAAGCAAAAGAAAACGTTTCATATTCAAAAAGGAGAACGCTACGAAGATGATGTCGACAAGGTGCTCGAGTTCTGCTTCACCAGAGAAGGATCGAAGTCCTAAAACTAAGACTCGACCTCAAAAAGAAAGACCGAGCTCGAGCAGAGGCACTGTTCATACCCTGGGTCGAGCTATCCGACCCGGGATGTTTAGCGACAAGGTGACCGACCTCTTCAGGTCAGGACCCCCGACCTCTTCTTTAAAAGAGTTCGGCCAATTCGACATGAAGGGCCCAAACAAGCCCAAATGACGGGACACAGCCCAATCTAAAGGCAGTTAAAGTCTAGAAAGATAAGGGCGGCTCCCCAGAAGATAAGATGACCTCGCTTAAAAGATAAAGATAAGATAACTAACTTATCTTATCTAAAAAGGTCACTCTACACCATTATAAATACACTGGAGCACCCAGGTATAACTCATACTCTGATTCTACTAAAAACCTTCTTAATACCCTTGCTAACTTAAGCATCGGAGTCCCTTGCAGGTACCACCACCCTCCGGTGACAAAGGATCAGCAGTGCAGTCAGTCCAACAAGTCGGGTACGACAGCTCCGGTCGCCACCCACCAGCCGGACACGTAAGCTCTGACCGGTACAGAAGATCTCATCCGAGATCGACCTACAGTTTCAGGTAACCCTCAGAACACCCGTCAATCTCGGAAAAGGAAAAAGTCCTAGCCATAACAGGTCTAGATCAAGGATGGATGACTCCCATAATTAACTACCTCAAAACAGAAACACTTTCTACAGATGAAAAGGAGGCAAGGAGGTTAAAACGGGAAGCACAATACTACACTATCATGAACAATACTCTATACAAAAGAGGGATTTCTATACCATTGTTAAAATGTGTACCGACTTCCAACACAAAAGAAGTTCTAGAAGAGATACACAATGGCATCTGTGGCAATCACCTCGGAGCGCAAGCACTTACCAAAAAGGTACTCTGGGCAGGGTTCTATTGGCCAACTCTACAAAAAGAAGCCCCAGAGTTCATAAGGACATGTCCACTATGTCAGAAATATGCCAACTTTCATATCGCCCCGCCAGAGGAACTCATCAGCATGACCTCACCTTGGCCATTCGCAAAATGGGGACTCGACCTTCTCGGACCCTTCCCTCAGGGATCAGGACAAGTTAAATTCCTCATAGTAGGGGTAGACTATTTTACAAAATGGATCGAGGCAGAACCTCTAGCTAATGCCACTGCTCAAAGAAGTCAAAAATTCCTATATAGTAACATTGTCACAAGGTTCGGGGTTCCATACTCCATCACCACAGACAATGGCACCCAATTCACAGATACAAGCTTCAGAAAGTTAGTGGCCGACTTGAACATAAAATACCAGTTCACTTCCGTAGAATATCCCCAAGCCAATGGACAGGCCGAAGCTGCCAACAAAGTCATATTGGCTGGGCTAAAACGAAGATTACAGGATGCAAAGGGAGCTTGGGCTGAAGAGCTCCCACAAGTCCTATGGGCATATCGAACAACGCCACATTCCACCACAAAGGAATCACCCTTCCGATTAGCGTATGGAATGGAGGCAATGATCCCAGTAGAGATTGAAGAAGGGTCGCCTAGAGTGATCCACTATAATGAAGAAGCCAACTCCCAACTTCAAAAGGAAGAACTCGACCTACTTCCCGAAGTTCAAGAAAGAGCTCGGATCAGGGAAGAAGCATTAAAACGTCAAATGGCCTCGAGATACAATCAAAAGGTAGTGCAGCGAGGTTTTGCTGAGAACGACCTCATCATAATCCGAAATGATATCGGAACAACTCGACCTGGAGAAGGAAAGCTAGCAGCAAACTGGAAAGGACCTTACCGAGTCATAGAAGTACTTGGAAAGGGCTACTACAGACTGTCCGAACTCGACGGGCGAGAGCTTCCTAGGTCATGGCACACCTGCAACCTAAGAAGGTACTATAGTTAGGGATGATAAAGGATCTTAGGATAAGGCGCACTCTTTTTTCCTGAAAAGGTTTTTTAATGAGGCGCCAAGCCAAGACCTATAAATTGCCCGACTTAGAGGGATAAAATCCCCGCATGCATATATTTGCATTTTCTTTTGAAAAAATATGTTTAGATCTTCTACAAATTCTCAAGCCGCATTAATCTGAAACATTCATCGTCCGATTATAAAGCTACAAATCGGCAGAAAGTGAATATCAAATTCACTGTACGATCACGATAAAGACCAACAGAGATGAAAACCAAATTCATTAAAAGGTCGACCAAACGAGGATTAAACCCATTTTCTACAAAATCGGCAAAGATGAAAATAGAATAATGCAAGAAGTTATCGAAAGTGATCCATAGAAAGGACCTGACGAGGTCTTAATAAAATGGATTGCTAAAAAATAACGTAAAGACTGGCCGACGTAAAGAAGTCTGACCAAGTCGCAATAACCAAAGTTATAAGTAAATCCCTGGAAAGAGGTCTGGCCAGCCCTATAAAAGAGGATTACTATAACTTAGAAGAGACCGAGATGATGAAGTCGGCCTCCCACAAACAAGTTATAAAAAGTAATTCCTAAAAGAGACCTAACAAAGGTCCAAGAAAGAGTATTACTAGAAATAACTTAGAAGAGACCGACATAATGAAGTCGGCCTCCCACAAACAAGTTATAAAAAGTAATCCCTGAAAGAGACCTGACAAAGGTCCAAGAAAGAGGATTACTAGAAATAACTTAGAAGAAACCGACATGATGAAGTCGGCCTCCCACAAATAAGTTATAAAAAGTAATCCCTGAAAGAGAGCTGACAAAGGTCCAAGAAAGAGGATTACTAGAAATAACTTAGAAGAGACCGACATGATGAAGTCGGCCTTCCACAAACAAGTTATAAAAAGTAATTCTTGAAAGAGACCTGACAAAGGTCCAAGATAGAGGGTTACTAGAAATAACTTAGAAGAGACCGACATAATGAAGTCGGCCTCCCACAAACAAGTTATAAAAAGTAATCCCTGAAAGAGACCCGACAAAGGTCCAAGAAAGAGGATTACTAGAAATAACTTAGAAGAGACCGACATGATGAAGTCGGCCTCCCACAAACAAGTTATAAAAAGTAATCCCTGAAAGAGATCTGACAAAGGTCCAAGAAAGAGGATTACTAGAAATAACTTAGAAGAAACCGACATGATGAATTCGGCCTCCCACAAACAAGTTATAAAAAGTAATCCCTGAAAGAGAGTTGACAAAGGTCCAAGAAAGAGGATTACTAGAAATAACTTAGAAGAGACCGACATGATGAAGTCGGCCCAAAACATAAAGTTATAAGAGTAATCCCTGAAAGAGACCTGATAAAAGTCCAAAAAAGAGGATTACTAGAAATAACTAAACAAAGTCGACCTCCCAAAAGTCCTAATGTTATAAAAGGTAATTCCTAGCAGAGACCTCACAAAGGTCCAAACAAAACGGATTACTAGAAATAACTTCAGGCCAAAACGAGGAAGCCGACATACCAATTGGATCCAAATATCCACAACCTCAAAGGAAGCAAGACACAAGTATGAAACACAAAGGCAATTGGTGCACGAATTGTGAATCACACTTTTCACAACGCGTACCACTAACCAGCAAGTGCACTGGGTCGTCCAAGTAATACCTTACGTGAGTAAGGGTCGAATCCCACGGAGATTGTTGGTTTGAAGCAATCTATGGTTATCTTGTAAATCTTAGTCAGGAAGTCAATTATGTTTATCAGTTGAATTGTGAATAACCAGTAGAGCATAAATTAAAAGTTACTTGTTGTGCAGTAATGGAGAATATGTTGGAGTTTTGGAGATGCTTTGTCCTCTGAATCTCTGCTTTCCTCTGTCTTCTGATTCACGCACGCACGTCCTCCTATGGCAAGCTGTGTGTTGGTGGATCACCGTTGTCAATGGCTACCTTCCATCCTTCCAGTGAAAACCACGCTCACGCGCTCTGTCACAGCACGGCTAATCACAGGTTGGTTCTCGATCCGGTTGGAATAGGATTTACTATCCTTTTGCGTCTGTCACTAACGCCCAGCCTTCAGGAGTTTGAAGCTCGTCACAGTCATTCAATCATTGAATCCTACTCGGAATACCACAGACAAGGTTTAGACTTTCCGGATTCTCATGAATGCCGCCATCAGTTCTAGCTTATACCACGGAGATTCTGATTAAGGAATCTAAGAGATCCTCATTCAGTCGAATATAGAACGGAGGTGGTTGTCAGGCACACGTTCATGGTTTGAGGAAGGTGATGAATGTCACGGGTCATCACCTTCATCACAGTTAAGCGCGAATGAACATCTTAGATAGGAACAAGCGTGTTTGAATGGAAAATAGAAATACTTGCATTAATTCATCGAGACACAGCAGAGCTCCTCACCCCCAACAATGGGGTTTAGAGACTCATGCCGTTAGAGAATACAAAGTTTAGATCTGAAATGTCATGAGATACAAAATAAGTCTCTAAAAGTTGTTTAAATACTAAACTAGTAGCCTAGGGTTACAAAATATGAGTGGACTATGATGGATGATGCAGAGGTCCACTTCGGGGGCCCACTTGGTGTGTGCTGGGGCTGAGATTTGAGTGAGTCACGTGCAGAGGCCATTTGTGGAGTTGAGCGCCAGTTTTTATGCCAGTTTGGGCGTTCAACTCCAGTTTTTGATCCTTTTCTGGCGCTGGACGCCAGAATTGGGCAGAGAACTGGCGTTGAACGCCAGTTTACGTCGTCTATCCTTGTGCAAAGTATGGACTATTATATATTTCTGGAAAGCCCTGGATGTCTACTTTCCAATGCAATTGGAAGCATGCCATTTCGAGTTCTGTAGCTCCAGAAAATCCAATTTGAGTGCAGGGAGGTCAGAATCCAACAGCATTAGCAGTCCTTTTTCAGCCTGAATCGGATTTTTGCTCAGCTCCTTCAATTTCAGCCAGAAAAATACCTGAAATTACAGAAAAATACACAACTCATAGTAAAGTCCAGAAATATGAATTTTTCCTAAAAACTACTAGAAATAGACTAAAAACTAACTAAAATATACTCTAAACTATATGAAATTATCCCCAAAAAGCGTATAAAATATCCGCTCATCACAACACCAAACTTAAACTGTTGCTTGTCCTCAAGCAACTAGACAAATAAAATAGAAACTAATAGGTTGAGAAGCAATAATATCTCAGAGTTTTTGATTGAAGCTCAGATTCTAATCAGATGAGCGGGACTAGTAGCTTTTTGCTTCTGAACAGTTTTGGCATCTCACTTTATCCATTGAAGCTCAGAGTGATTGGCATCTATAGGAACTCAGAATTCAGATAGTGTTATTGATTCTCTTAGTTCAGTGTGATGATTCTTGAACACAACTTCTTTATGAGTCTTGGCCGTGGCCCTAAGCACTTTGTTTTCCAGTATTACTACCGGATACATAAATGCCACAGACACATAACTGGGTGAACCTTTTCAGATTGTGACTCAGCTTTGCTAAAGTCCCCAATTAGAGGTGTCCAGGGTTCTTAAGCACACTCCTTTTTTTTTTGCTTTGGACCTTGACTTTAACCGCTCAGTCTCAAGTTTTCACTTGACACCTACACGCCACAAGCACATGGTTAGGGACAGCTTGGTTTAGCCGCTTAGACCAGGATTTTATTCCTTTAGGCCCTCCTATCCACTGATGCTCAAAGCCTTGGGATCCTTTTTATTTGCCCTTGCCTTTTGGTTTTAAGGGTTATTGGCTTTTTCTGCTTGCTTTTTCTTTTTCTTTCTATATATTTTTTTTTTCGCCTATTTTTTTTTCTGCAAGCTTTGTTTTTTTTTTTTTTTTTTGCTGCTTTTTCTTGCTTCAAGAATCATTTTTATGATTTTTCAGATTATCAATAACATGTCTCATGTTCATTATTCTTTCAAGAACCAACATATTTAACAGTCTTAAACAATAAATTCAAAAGACATATGCACTGTTCAAGCATTCATTCAGAAGACAGAAAGCATTGCCACCACATTTAACCAATTAGAATTTGTTTTATTTAAACTCAAAATTTTATTGCTTCTTATTCAAAAGATCTACTATTTTATTCATGTTTAATGATGATGAGAAAAATAAACTATAGCTTAATTGGAGATAAAATCAAAATAGATACTAATTACTACTATATGACTTCTAAGGTACTTTTTTATAAGGACACTGTCACAGAGTTAAGGCAGAAATTGGAAATTAACAACCTTTATTCTGGGGGTATGGGGGTTCCTCTGATCCTTGGGAGGCTTGGTATCACAGAAGATTTTTGGCGCTTCAGTTCCCTTAAGTCACGTCCCTGCTCCTCTTGTTCTTTAAGCATATGGGTCAGCATTTGACTGTGTTCCTTCTGTTGTTTTATTATTTGCTCCATAGCTTCATGTATCTTGGTGACAGACGTCTCAAGATATTCCCAATATTCTGCTTGAGGAATCTCTGGGAGGAATTCCTGTGCTCTCTTCTTGATAGGATCCTCCTGTGCTTGTTGTCTCTCCATTGATGCTTTGGTGATTGACTTTTCAATTAGGATATATTCAGTTATTCCCATCTTGACTCCAGCGTCCTTGCAGAGCAGAGAAATCACGCTTGGATAAGCCAACCTGGCCTCTCTTGAATTTTTGTTAGCGATCTTATAGAGCTCTGTTGAAATCAGCTGATGAACCTCCACTTCCTTTCCCATCATGATGCAATGAATCATCACTGCTCTTTTAACTGTGACTTCAGAACGGTTGCTGGTGGGCAACAGAGAACGCCCAATGAAGTCCAGCCATCCTCTGGCAACTGGTTTGAGATCCTCCCTCTTGAGTTGATTTGGAACGCCCTTTGTGTTGGTGGTCCACCTGGCTTCAGGGATACAGATGTCCTCTAGAATCTTATCCAGGCCAATGTCTACTCTCATCATCCTCCTGTTGAAGGAGTCTGGATCATCCTTTAGCTGAGGTAGCTTTAATATCTCTCTGATCTTGTCAGGGGTGGTATGAACAATCTTTCCCCTGACCATGGTCCGAAATTTGTAGCAGGCTGTTCCAGATAGTCTTTGCTTGTCAGTCTGCCACATATTAGCATAAAACTCCTGGACCATGTTCCTTCCTACTTTCGTTTCAGGATTAGCTAGGACTTCCCAGTTCCTGATTCGAATTTGCTCCTGGATCTCCGGATATTCATCTTCTTTCAGATCGAATCTAACTTCCGGGATCACTGATCTCAGACCCATTACTTTATGATAATGGTCTGAATGTTCTTTAGATAAGAACTTCCCTTGATTCCAAAGTGGTTTTGGAACGCTCTCTTTCTTGCCTCTAGGAGTGTATTGTTTCCCTTTGGGAGCCATGATCTTAGTGATTTCAGAAAAGCACACCAAACTTAGAGGTTTGCTTGTCCTCAAGCAAAAGAAAAGAAAGGAGAGGGATAGAAGGAGATCGAGGTGCACTTGTTGATGGAGGAGGGGGGAGGCCGAACCCAATTTAAAGGGGTGGGGGGTGGATTTTCGAAAAGTTGGAAGAGATAAGATAAAAAGATTGAGTTGAAAAAGATAAGATAGAAGATATAGTTTGATTTTGAAAAGATAGGATAGATTTTTGAAAAAGATAAATCTGGGTTTTTGAAAAAGATAATATGAAGATTTGAAAAAGATATTGATAAGATTTTTAGAGTGAGAAAGATAGATTTGTTTTTGGAAAAGATTTGAAAAGAGTTGGATTGAATTTGCAAAGAGGGTGTGTGCTTATGAATTAAGATACATTTGATATTTTGAAAGTAGGATTTTTAGAAATCAGGGTTCTTGACATGTTTATGTAAATAAAATCATGTATTGAATCATAAAATTATAAATTAGAATGGAAATACGTGTGGGATTACTGGATTTGGCTCCTCCCTGTCCTCCTGGCGTTTGAACGCCCAAACACTGCCTGTTTTGGGCGTTCAGCGCCCAAATGCTGATCTCCTGGGCGTTCAGCGCCCAGTTGCTGCCATTCCTGGCGTTCAACGCCCAGTGGGTGGCCATTTCTGGCGTTGAACGCCCAAATGCTGCCATTACTGTCGTTCAGCGCCCAGTGGATGCCCATTTTGGGCGCTGAACGCCCAAAATGCCCCTTTACTGGCGTTTTCTTGCCATTGAGCTCTTTTACTCTGTTTTGTGTGCCGAGGTCTTCTGTAAATGATTATTTACCTTGTTATCAATGAACTCTATATAAAAAATAAAGATAGAAATAGGGCAAAATGCTTAGAGGATTGTTGCCCCATGGCTGGGTTGCCTCCCAGCAAGCGCTTCTTTATTGTCTTTAGCTGGACCTTGCTGAGCTTTTAATCTAGCTTCAGCCTTGAGCATTTTTGCTCAGTGTTGCCTTCAAGATAATGCTTGATTCTCTGTCCATTGACAATGAACTTCTTATCAGAATCAATATCTTGAAGCTCCACATAACCATATGGTGACACACTTGTAATCACGTATGGTCCCCTCCACCGGGATTTCAGTTTCCCGGGGAATAGCCTGAGTCTAGAGTTAAACAACAGGACTTTTTGTCCTGGTTCAAAGATTCTAGATGACAGCTTTCTGTCATGCCATTTTTTTTATTTTTCTTTATAAAGCTTGGCATTTTCGAAAGCTGTGAATCTGAATTCCTCTAGCTCATTTAGCTGGAGCAATCGTTTTTCTCCTGCTAATTTGGCATCTAAGTTTAGGAATCTGGTTGCCCAGTAGGCCTTATGTTCCAGTTCCACGGGCAAGTGGCATGCCTTACCATACACGAGTTGGTATGGAGAGGTCCCTATAGGGGTCTTGAATGCTGTTCTGTAAGCCCACAGAGCATCATCCAAGCTCCTTGCCCAATCCTTTCTACGGGTATTTACTGTCCGTTCCAGGATTCTCTTTAATTCTCTGTTAGAGACTTCAGCTTGCCCATTGGTTTGTGGATGATATGGTGTGGCCACTTTGTGGCGAATTCCATACCGAACCATGGCAGAGTAAAGCTGTTTATTGCAGAAGTGAGTGCCCCCATCACTGATTAACACTCTAGGGACACCAAACCTGCTAAAGATATATTTCTGGAGGAACTTCAGCACTGTTTTAGTATCATTGGTGGGTGTGGCAATAGCCTCAACCCATTTTGATACATAGTCAACTGCCACCAGAATATAAGTGTTTGAATATGATGGTGGAAAAGGTCCCATGAAGTCAATTCCCCATACGTCAAACAACTCAATTTCCAAGATTCCTTGTTGAGGCATGGCGTAACCATGAGGCAGATTACCAGCTCTTTGGCAACTGTCACAATTACGTACAAACTCTCGGGAATCTTTATAGAGTGTGGGCCAATAGAAGCCACATTGGAGGACCTTGGTGGCTGTTCGCTCACCTCCGAAATGGCCTCCATATTGAGATCCGTGGCAATGCCATAGGATTCTCTGTGCTTCCTCTCTGGGGACACACCTACGGATAATTCCGTCTGCACATCTCTTAAAGAGATAGGGTTCATCCCACAAGTAGTACTTTGCATCAGTGACTAATTTCTTCTTTTGTATTCTATTGTACTCCTTGGGTATGAACCGTGCAGCTTTATAGTTTGCAATATCGGCAAACCATGGTGCTTCCTGAATGGCAAATAGATGCTCATCAGGGAACGTCTCAGAGATCTCAAGAAAGGGGAGGGACGTCCCTTCCACTGGCTCTATCCGGGACAGATGATCAGCCACTTGGTTCTCTGTCCCTTTTCTGTCTCTTATTTCTATATCAAACTCTTGCAGAAGCAATACCCATCTGATGAGCCTGGGTTTTGAATCCTGCTTTGTGAGTAGATATTTAAGAGCAGCATGGTCAGTATACACAATCACTTTTGATCCTACTAAGTATGATCTGAACTTGTCAATGGCGTAAACCACTGCAAGCAGTTCTTTTTCTGTGGTTGTGTAATTTTTCTGGGCATCATTTAGAACGCGACTGGCATAATAAATGACATGCAGAAGCTTGTCATGCCTCTGTCCCAATACTGCACCAATGGCATGATCACTGGCATCACACATTAACTCAAATGGCAATGTCCAGTCTGGTGCAGAAATGACTGGTGCTGTGACCAGCTTAGCTTTCAGCGTTTCGAACGGCTGCAGGCATGCTGTGTCAAACACAAATGGCGTGTCAGCAGCTAGCAGATTGCTTAGAGGTTTTGCGATTTTTAAAAAATCCTTTATAAACCTCCTATAGAATCCTGCATGCCCCAGAAAGCTTCTGATTGCCTTAACATTGGCAGGTGGTGGTAATTTTTCAATTACCTCTATTTTTGCTTGATCCACCTCTATTCCCTTGTTTGAGATTTTATGCCCAAGAACAATTCCTTCAGTCACCATGAAGTGACACTTTTCCCAGTTTAAAACTAGGTTGGTTTCTTGGCATCTTTTCAGAACAAGTTTCAGGTGATCAAGACAGGAGCTGAATGAGTCTCCATATACTGAGAAGTCATCCATGAAGACTTCCAGAAATTTTTCCACCATGTCAGAGAAAATAGAGAGCATGCATCTCTGGAAGGTTGCAGGCGCATTACATAGCCCAAATGGCATCCTTCTATAAGCAAACACTCCAGATGGGCATGTGAATGCTGTTTTCTCTTGATCCTGGGGATCCACTGCAATCTGGTTATAGCCTGAATAGCCATCCAGAAAGCAGTAATAATCATGACCTGCTAGTCTCTCTAGCATCTGGTCTATGAATGGTAAAGGAAAATGATCCTTTCTGGTAGCTGTATTGAGCCTTCTGTAGTCAATACACATGCGCCACCCTGTAACTGTTCTTGTAGGAACCAGTTCATTTTTTTCATTATGAATCACTGTCATGCCTCCCTTTTTTGGGACGACTTGAACAGGGCTCACCCAGGGGCTATCAGAAATGGGATAAATAATCCCAGCCTCTAGTAATTTGGTGACCTCTTTCTGCACCACTTCCTTCATGGCTGGATTTAGCCGCCTCTGTGGTTGAACCACTGGTTTGGCATTATCCTCCAATAGGATTTTGTGCATGCATCTAGCTGGGCTTATGCCCTTAAGGTCACCTATGGACCACCCAAGAGCTGTCTTGTGTGTCCTTAGCACTTGAATAAGTGCTTCCTCTTCCTGTGAATTTAAAGCAGAGCTTATGATCACTGGAAAAGTGTCACCTTCTCCTAGAAATGCATATTTCAAGGATGGTGGCAGTGGCTTGAGCTCTGGTTTAGGAGGTTTTTCCTCTTTCAGAAGAAAGTTCAGAGGCTCTTTCATGTCCCCTGAATCCTCCAAATCAGGCTGAACATCTTTAAAGATGTCTTCCAACTCTGATTCGAGACTCTCAGCCATGTTGATCTCTTCTACCAAAGAGTCAATAAGGTCAACTTTCATGCAGTCTGTTGATGTGTCTGGATGCTGCATGGCTTTGACAGCGTTCAACTTGAACTCGTCATCGTTGACTCTCAGGGTTATTTCCCCCTGTTGGACGTCAATGAGGGATCGTCCAGTTGCTAGGAAGGGTCTTCCTAGAATGAGAGTAGCACTCTTGTGCTCCTCCATTTCCAGCACAACAAAGTCAGTGGGAAAGGCGAATGGCCCAACTCTGACAATCATGTCCTCAATCACGCCTGATGGGTATTTAGTGGAACCATCAGCAAGTTGGAGACATATCCGGGTTGGTTTAACTTCTTCAGTTAAGCCAAGCTTCCTGATAGTGGATGCAGGTATCAGGTTGATGCTTGCCCCAAGATCGCATAAAGCTGTCTTGGTGCAATCACCTTCTAATATGCATGGTATCAGAAAACTCCCAGGGTCTTTAAGCTTTTCAAGAAAGCTTTTCAGAATGACTGCACTGCATTCTTCAGTGAGGAGAACTCTTTCTGTTTCTCTCCACTCCTTTTTATGACTCAAGATCTCTTTCATGAACTTGGCATAAGAAGGTATTTGCTCAAGTGCCTCTGCAAAAGGAATCTTTATTTCAAGAGTCCTTAGATAATCTGCAAAGCGAGCAAATTGCTTATCCTGCTCCTCTTTCTGGAGTTTTTGAGGATAAGGTATCTTGGCTTTATATTCCTCAACCTTAGTGGTTAAAGAAGCCTTTTTAGAGGGGTTGTTATCAGCACTTGTGTGTGTCTGATCCCTCACTGGCAATTGAGTACCAGAGTCAGAAGCTGGAGTGACGTTAGACGCCAACTCACTGTCTGTTCCTGGCGTCTGAACGCCAGAAATGTGCCCATTTTGGGCGTTCAACGCTGGATTCTGCCTCATTTGGGCGTTCAACGCCAGATTCTTGCCCATTTCTGGCGTTGAACGCCAATCCTGCCTTGTTTCTGGCACTGAACGCCAGTTTTGGGCATGGTCTGGGCGTTCAGCGCCAGCCTTCCACCCATTTTCTGGCGTTTTAGTGCCAGAATTATTTTTCCCTGGGCTCTTACTGTCCTCAGGGGAATCTTTGGTGGGTCGCTCATTTCTTGAATTTTTGATGCCTTGAGGTGGGGTATTTAATGTTTTCCCACTTCTTAAGTGAACTGCTTGGCATTCTTCTGCTATTTGCTTTGATAGCTGCTGCTTTGTTTGCTTAAACTGTTCGTCTATATGTATATTAGCTATCCTTGTCTCCTGTAACCTGTTTTTGAATTCAGCTAGCTGCTTTGTTAGAAAATCTAATTGCTGATTGAATTCAGCAGCTTGTTTTACAGTACTGAATTCAGCAGTTACTGTTTTAACCTCTTCATTCATGGAAGGGTTGCTGCTTAGATACAGATGCTGATTCCTGGAAACTGTATCAATGAGCTCTTGAGCTTCTTCAATTGTCTTTCTCATATGGATAGATCCACCAGCTGAGTAATCTAAAGACATCTGAGCTCCTTCTGCAAGCCCATAGTAGAAGATGTCTAACTGAACCCACTCTGAAAACATTTCAGAGGGGCATTTTCGTAGCATCTCTCTGTATCTCTCCCAGGCATCATAAAGAGATTCATTATCTCCTTGCTTAAAGCCTTGGATGTCCAGCCTTAGCTGTGTCATCCTTTTTGGAGGGAAATACTGATTCAGGAATTTTTCTGTCAGCTGTTTCCATGTTCTTATGTTGGCCTTAGGTTGGTTATTTAACCACTTCTTAGCTTGATTTTTTACAGCAAATGGAAACAGTAATAGTCTGTAGACATCCTGATCTATTTCCTTATCATGTACTGTGTCAGCAATTTGTAAAAATTGTGCCAGAAACTCTGTAGGTTCTTCCTGTGGAAGACCGGAATACTGGCAGCTTTGCTGCACCATGATAATGAGCTGAGGATTCAACTCAAAGCTACTAACTCCAATGGAGGGTATGCATATGCTACTCCCATATGAAGCAGTAGAGGGGTTAGAATATGACCCCAGAGTCCTCCTGGACTGTTCATTTCCACTTATGTCCATGATGGATCTATGGATATAACTTGGACTGATTTATCTTTTTATTTATTTTATTTTATAAGAAGTAAACACTTAAATAAAATAAAATAACTAAAAAGAATTTGAATTTTGAAATTGAAATTTTTTTTTTCGTAAAAAAAAAAAAATAATTAGTCAAAAAAAACAGAAATTTTTGAAAAAGGGGGAAGATATTTTCGAAAATTAGAGAGAGAGAGAGTTAGTTAGGTAGTTTTGAAAAAGTTAAGAAACAAACAAAAAGTTAGTTAGTTAGTTGAAACAAATTTTGAAAAGATAAGAAGTTAGGAAGTTAGAAGAGATATTTTGAAAAGATATTTTTGAATTTAGTGAGGAGAGAGAAAAACAATAAGATAGTACAAGATTTAAAATTTTTAGATCTAATGCTCCTTGTTTTCGAAAAATTTGGAGGGAAAACACCAAGGAACACCAAACATAAAAATTTTAAGATCAAGACACAAGGAAAACTCAAGAACACTTTGAAGACTCACAAGAACACAAGAACATGAAGGAAGAACACCAAACTTAAAATTTTTAGAAAACCAAACCAAAATTTTCGAAAATCAAAGGGAAATCAACAAGAAAATACCAAACTTAAAGTTTGGCACAAGATTTAATAGAAAAAATATTTTTTGAAAAAGAAGGTTTTGAAAAGAGTATGAAAGATTCTAACCCAATTACCAAGAACACAGATTAACGCTCTAGCCAAATGAGTTATGGGACCTTAAAAAAAAATTTTTAGAAAGATTATTTTTGAAAACACCAAACTTAAAGTTTGGCACAGGATTTAATAGAAAAATTATTTTTGAAAAAGGTTTTAAAAAATATGATAGCCAATTATCATGAACATAAACACCACGTTCTAAATAACTGAGCTATAAGTTTAAAATATTTTAACAAGGGATAAATAATAAAAGACTCTAAACCAAAAAAAAGAAAGATTTTTCCTAATCTAAGCAACAGAATAATCCGTCAGTTGTTCAAACACGAACAATCCCCGGCAACGGCGCCAAAAACTTGGTGCACGAATTGTGAATCACACTTTTCACAACGCGTACCACTAACCAGCAAGTGCACTGGGTCGTCCAAGTAATACCTTACGTGAGTAAGGGTCGAATCCCACGGAGATTGTTGGTTTGAAGCAATCTATGGTTATCTTGTAAATCTTAGTCAGGAAGTCAATTATGTTTATCAGTTGAATTGTGAATAACCAGTAGAGCATAAATTAAAAGTTACTTGTTGTGCAGTAATGGAGAATATGTTGGAGTTTTGGAGATGCTTTGTCCTCTGAATCTCTGCTTTCCTCTGTCTTCTGATTCACGCACGCACGTCCTCCTATGGCAAGCTGTGTGTTGGTGGATCACCGTTGTCAATGGCTACCTTCCATCCTTCCAGTGAAAACCACGCTCACGCGCTCTGTCACAGCACGGCTAATCACAGGTTGGTTCTCGATCCGGTTGGAATAGGATTTACTATCCTTTTGCGTCTGTCACTAACGCCCAGCCTTCAGGAGTTTGAAGCTCGTCACAGTCATTCAATCATTGAATCCTACTCGGAATACCACAGACAAGGTTTAGACTTTCCGGATTCTCATGAATGCCGCCATTAGTTCTAGCTTATACCACGGAGATTCTGATTAAGGAATCTAAGAGATCCTCATTCAGTCGGATATAGAACGGAGGTGGTTGTCAGGCACACGTTCATGGTTTGAGGAAGGTGATGAATGTCACGGGTCATCACCTTCATCACAGTTAAGCGCGAATGAACATCTTAGATAGGAACAAGCGTGTTTGAATGGAAAACAGAAATACTTGCATTAATTCATCGAGACACAGCAGAGCTCCTCACCCCCAGCAATGGGGTTTAGAGACTCATGCCGTCAGAGAATACAAAGTTTAGATCTGAAATGTCATGAGATACAAAATAAGTCTCTAAAAGTTGTTTAAATACTAAACTAGTAGCCTAGGGTTACAAAATATGAGTGGACTATGATGGATGATGCAGAGGTCCACTTCGGGGGCCCACTTGGTGTGTGCTGGGGCTGAGATTTGAGTGAGTCACGTGCAGAGGCCATTTGTGGAGTTGAACGCCAGTTTTTATGCCAGTTTGGGCATTCAACTCCAGTTTTTGATCCTTTTCTGGCGCTGGACGCCAGAATTGGGCAGAGAACTGGCGTTGAACGCGGGTTTACGTCATCTATACTTGTGTAAAGCATAGACTATTATATATTGCTGGAAAGCCCTGGATGTCTACTTTCCAATGCAATTGGAAGCATGCCAATTCGAGTTCTGTAGCTCCAGAAAATCCAATTTGAGTGCAGGGAGGTCAGAATCCAACAGCATTAGCAGTCCTTTTTCAGCCTGAATCAGATTTTTGCTCAGCTCCTTCAATTTCAGCCAGAAAAATACCTGAAATTATAGAAAAACACACAACTCATAGTAAAGTCCAGAAATATGAATTTTTCCTAAAAACTACTAGAAATAGACTAAAAACTAACTAAAACATACTCTAAACTATATGAAATTATCCCCAAAAAGCGTATAAAATATCCGCTCATCAGCAATCGAAAGAGGTCGAGTAAAAAGGCTCCAATACTACCAAAAAACCTAAAAAAGGGTACCAAGACAGATGAAAACAGACATGATATGAAAAACATAAAGTTATAATAATAACAAGCTCAAGAGGCTACCAAAACTAGCTCCAGAAGCTTGGGAACCATTTTGTTTTTCAAAAGTAAGTTGCTAAACAAGAAACTAAGAAAGTGTCAAGGGCCGGCAACTACCATTTACAAAATAAAGAGTTCAAAAGCCCACAAGCCGGGCTATTTACACAAATATTTAAGAAATTTCATTTAAGATCCGAAGGCTTCTCGGCAGCATCAGCACGGGGTAAAGGAGGGCGAGTCTGAAGAGGCACTGCATCCACTGTCCCGTCATCCCTATTTAAGATCTGGCAGTCAGGTTCCGATTCAGGATGACCAACCTCAGATGAAGGAGCTGAAGAAGTCGGCACAACAGAAGTCTTGACGGCAGGCACAGGAGGAGGCTTAACATCATCGACATCAAGGTCGTCAGGGACATCTTGCCATCCTTTACAACATTGTCCAGGCTGAAGAGAGTAAGGTCAAGCTCGGGAGTAAGAACTCGAACCTGCTCCTTCAGGTTCTCATAAGCAGCATTTATGCTGCCTACAAGGTGACCCTGGAGCTCAGCATAATCAGCTCGGGCAGACTCCAACTCCTCCCTGAGACGCATAACCTCCCTGTAGGAAGTGACATAGCTATCCTTATGCCTCAATGCCGTGTCTTCAGCCAACCTCACAGAAGCCGCCAATGCAACAAAACTAGCCCTTTCGCCCTCCAACTCCTTTTCCAACTTAGTCACTTTCACTTGGAGCTCCTCTTTCAAACCCTTCATCCGGTCAAACTCCTGCTTAGCCTCCTCCATAAAGGATTTGGTAGCATGAAGAGGAAGATCTTGGGCAGTTCGGTACAAGGCAGCTCCCACATGTGCCATCTTGATGCTGCTTCGGGTAATATAGTCCAAATGACGAAGGAGAGAGACATCGTCAGTAGGAATGGTACCATAAGGACCGATCTGCTGATCAACAAACTCAACCGCGTCAATGTCGGGGGCGTCAAGATTAAAAGGCTCAGTTGTCTTTTGTTTTTTGTTTGGAGGAGTGCCAGAAGTAGCAACAGAAGCTTGCGGAGGATCAACCAAACGAACCTGGGGAGTAGGGATTACCTTCCTCGCCCCCGGTGAGCTCAGTACGACCGGCTTCGACTGAACCTGAGACGACCCCTCCCCGGCCACCTTGGTCGAAATGTTTTGAGCTGCAGTAGCCTTCCTTGCCCTTTTAAAGGCCTTCATGGATTCATTATTTTTAATCATCTCTGCAAACAAACATCACAGCGAGAAACCAAGTTATGAATCAGAAAAGATCTTATAAGGAATAAACTCAACAAAAATAAGCAAAACCAAAAGAGAAAATGACCACTACCTAGCTCAGCTCGGAGGAGAGAGGGGTTTGCTAAGAATTTCTTTGTGTCAAGATGGGGAGGCTGCCCCCAGTTTTCCTCCAGCACAGTCACAAAGGCTTGCTCAGCCTCATCTAACATCTCCCACGAATATTTAGATACCATTACATTCTTTTTCCATTCCAAAGGAAAGGCGGGCTCATCATTCTCATCTAGAAAAAAGGATTCATCAAACATGGAGAAAACCTTTTTCCCCTGGAAAGCTCGAAAAGAAACCTAAGCAGCCTTCTTCTTAACCACCCCAAGCTTTGTCAAAACAAATAGATAAAAGAAGAGGGATTGTGAAGCAGGGATACCTAATTCATGACATAGCAACTGAAAGATTTTTATAAAACCCCAGGAATTGGAGTGAAGTTGGGATGGAGCTATATTACAAGACCACAATAGGTTGGTCTCAAAAGGGGTAAAAGGAAGAGTAATATTTATTTGACTAAAAAAGAAGTCGTATGCATAGAAAAAGGGGTGCTCTCCAGCAATTCGGGTAGAAAAATAAACCCTTTCCTCAGAATTTGGAGATACAAGCTCATAGTTCTTTTCATCACTACCATTACTACAAATCATATGAAACTGCCTAAGCTGCTGACAAAACTCGGAGTCAACCAATGAAACACACAGAAGAACCATAGAATCCACTCAATCAGCCTTGCCCTCAGGGACTTGGGAGGAGGTCTCAACAATATTTTTTCGAGAAGACATGAGGTCAACTAGTCCTACAGCAAAAAAGAAAAAACAAATTACTAACCAAAACATCTCGGGAAAAAGCCAAAAATAACTCATAGCAGAGCATGACTTAAAGCAAACAAACAAGAAAAAGGAAAACCCCAGGACCCACGCTAAAGATCCAGGGGAATCTTTTGGAGGCAGTTATGGAACAAGGACTCAAGAAAACCTACAAGCCTACACCTCTACACGTCCTAACAGGAAGATAATAACCCTTTTTTCAACAAAAAGGAAAAAAACGACACTCTGAGAAGAAAACCACGAGCTACAAAATCAAATAAAGTCATCCATATCAAGAAGAAGAAGTCATCAAAGATGCCACCTTTTTCAGAAAAATAAATCCCCCCAAACAAGCAACAAGCAACTAGAAAAATCATTACTTTCTACAAAGATTCACCAGCAAAATTACCAACATGGCGAAAGTCATCAAAGGAGCAATCTTTTTGGGAAGGCAAACAGGTTCATAAAAGCTTCAGTAACAACACACTTCACAGCAAAAACCAACCATAACAACGTAAAAAGATTCAAGCTTTCCAACATGCATTCAAGCAAAATCAAAACTTTACCAAAAACTGAATGCAAAGCGACGAAGGAAGTAAAAAAGAGAGACTGAAAAGTAGAACCAACCTGAAAAAGAAGAAAGCCTCAAAGAAGTTGAAAATGGAAGATGGAATCTGGAGTCACCCTTTCACAGCAGGGAAAGCACTGATAATCGCTAAACAAACGTCGCAGGGAGGAACGCGAAAACTGCAAGCTTTCAGGCGAAAACAGAAAGAGAGAAAGAAAAGGGAAGTTACGGAAAAGAGAAACCATTTTTCTGAGTGTGAAATTCAAAACAGAGAGGCTAAGAGAAACGGAGCAATTAAAAACCAATTAATGAGGGTATTAAACCCTCGCATATTCCCAAGGCTAAGAGCGCTAATGCAAAAGCGCGCGCTTTTAAAAGAAGCAAAAGAAAATGTTCCGTATTCAAAAAAGGAGATCTCTACAAAAATGAAGTCGACAAAATGCTCGAGTTCGGCTTCACCAGAGAAGGATCGAAGTCCTAAAACTAAGACTCGACCTCAAAAAGAAAGACCGAGCTCGAGCAGGGGCACTGTTCATACCCTGGGTCAAGCTATCCGACCCGAGATGTTTAGCGACAAGGCGACCGACCTCTTCAGATCAGACTATCCGACCTCTTCTCAAAGAGCTCGGCTAAATTGCCAGGAAAGCCCAATAAAGGGCCCAAATAGAGGAATACGACCCCAATCCAAAGGCGGCCCAAAGCCTATAGAGATAAGGGCAGTTCCCTTGAAGATAAGATGACCCCACCTAAAGATAAGATAAAGTTAACTAACTTATCTTATCAGGTCACTCTACACCATTATAAATACACTGGAGCACCCAGGTATAACTCATACTCTGATTCTACAAA
Organism: Arachis hypogaea; assembly: GCF_003086295.3. Lineage (NCBI taxonomy): Eukaryota > Viridiplantae > Streptophyta > Magnoliopsida > Fabales > Fabaceae > Arachis > Arachis hypogaea. The sequence goes on from NC_092055.1 coordinate 103,960,049, forward strand.
AAACCTGTTCAATACCCTTGCTAACTTAAGCATCGGAGTCCCTTGCAGGTAGTGGTGGCAAGCGGGGAAGCCCGCCTTGCCCCCCCCCCCCCCCCGCCAGAAGCCCGTCCTTTGGCGGGTTGGCTCGCCCCTCCCTGCCTAGTGAGGCGGTCCCAGAATCCCAGCCCGCCCCGCCTAACAGCGGGCCGGCGGGCTAAACCCGCCAAATATCCTTTTTTTTTACTTTTAACTATTAAATAATATATATAAAGATATAAAAAAATCTCTTTTGTTTTTTACTTTTAACTATTATAATTTCTAAAAGTATAAACAAATTATAATTTTTATATTCACAAACATTAAAGTCTTTGTAATTATAAATATCTAATAAACATAATTATAAACTAAGTTTTCATCCAAAACATAATTATAAATATTGTTCCCAAAGCAAAATAAACATAATCCAAAACATAATTAACAATATTGTCTCTAAAACAAAACAAACATAATCTAAAACACTCAATTTTCATCTTCATTCTCTTGTAAGTTGGGTTGGAGGAAGTTGGGTTTTGGTAAAAAAAATTGTAAAAATACCCCTTGCCAAAAAAATACTAAGCCCGGCGGGGAAGCCCGCCCCGCCCCGCCAAAGCCCGCCAAAACCCGCGGTTTAAGCGGTGCAGGTTAAGTGGGCTTTTGCTATTTGGCGATCCCAATTTTTCAGCCCGGCCCGTCTTTTTTGGCGGGTTACGCGGGCCGGTCCGGCGGATTTAGGCCCGTTTGCCACCCTTACTTGTAGGTGCCCCCCATCCTCCGGTGGTGAAGGATCAGCAGCACAGCCTGTCCAACAAGTCGGACACAACAGCTCCGGCCGCCACTCACCAGCCGAACACGTCACCGCCAACCAGCACAGAAGATCTCGTCCGAAATCGACCTACAGTTTCAAGTAACCCTCGGAACAATTACCATTCTGCCCTTTAACTCTAAGATGACGAAAAGAAAGGATGCAATTTGTAAAAATCAACTCTACCTTCCTTTCCCATCCAAAATAAGCTTCAGGATCATTCCTCCCTACAGAGATTTGCAACCGAGAACCCTTTTTCGCATATGAGATTCCTTCATCATCACTATCGTAATACGCAACCATTTTTTTTACGACTCTTTTTTTTTTGTTTTTTGTTTTTGGACTCTAAGGTGAATTTGCAAAAATTAAAGAGAAAAAAATTAAGAAACTAAACAAGACCCATGGAACGTGTAAATAATAAGAATTTACGTACGGCTTGTAACTCATACTAGATGATAAGAAAAAATTAGAACGAAGGATAGAGGGATAAAAAAGAGACAAAGAAAAGACGCAACAGAAACATAAAAGGATAGATAAATGGGATTTTTTCTAAACCTCTAGGAAACTTGTTCTTAGCAACCTAGGTCACCGGAAGAGTTTTCCCTACTAAGCCTTCAAAGAACTTGTCCTTGTCAACCTAGATAAGAGGGATGAAAATTGAATCACTCAATCTTCTCTATGCAACAAGCGAAGCAAATCATTCACCTCACTTAATCACACTAAAAAAACGTGCATAAAGCACTAAAGAAATTTTACTCATCAAAGTTGTGTAAATTGTCTCACCAAAGGTGTTTAAATAGACCCCTAACAAACTAGCTAAAAGATAAGATAACTAATTTAAATCAGATTTGATCTTATTGAATTAGACCAGATTTGATTTAAATTTTAAAATCTTAAAGATATGATAACTAATTTAAATCAGATTTGATCTTATTAGATTATATCAGATTTGATTTGAATTTAAATCCCTAAAAATACTACTATGCAAATCAGAAGTAAATCAAATCTTCCAACAAACTCTAACAGCAAAACAAATTAAAATTAAATGACTAAAAATTCGAAAATTAATAAAAATTATGCCTCCCATTGAATTTGAAAAGCTTTATTGGGCTTCTTGTTGTCCTGCTTTAGCCCAATGGGCCTTATGAATTGTTGTCCTTTCAGCATCACTGACGGAGTCTTAGTCTTCTTGATGTCCAAGATTGGCATGAGGATTCCGGTTCAGTCCTCCTAAACTACAGACCACATCTTCATATTTGGCCAATAACTCATGGATCCTCACCTCGGAAAATTGAGGACGGCAGTGAAATAGAACTTGCAAATCTTCGTCTCTGTCTATCTCGAAGGAATTATACTTCACACAATCACATACAACAGAAATTAGAATTCTATAGAATAACTTCTCTATTCGTTTCATGCCATGCAATCCCAACTTTTGGATTATAGTATTCTGAAATTCAACAAAACTCGTAAAAAGTTTGATAAAAACACTCAACAGATTCTTATTAATAAATTTTATTTGCTCTCGCGTTTTTTTTCTTATTCGATCTTCTATAATGCATAACTAAAAAATTATCATTACTAGCCATTATGAATTCCACTATGATAAGGATTTCACATTTAGTTTCTATTTATATATTAAGTATAATTGTAAATTAAATTAATTTATCTCAATTTAAATCGAATTAATTTAACTCGATTTATAGCATTGTCCCATATATATATATATATATGGAATCAATGTTTCAATTAATCATGTTATACCAGATGCATTAAATCGAATGTAGTTGCTTTAATTTACACCATTCTTGCTTCGATTTACACCATGCAATGCCTAATGCTGGCAAACAGAATTCATTAAGTTTGGTTTATATATTGGAAGACTAAATCGAATTAAATTCGATTTATATTAAAAAATGCTAAATCGAATTGATTAAATTCAATTTATATAGAAGGGTAAATCGAATTAATTTGCTTCGATTTATATAATTTCATGGTCAAATTCAGATATGCATGTAAAGTTATTACTTTTAGAATCATCATGTAATATTGAATGCCATTTCATTTCTTTATGTCATTTACCCAAGTTTTAGTAAGATAATATACTAACTAAAACAAGTGAGAAAACAGAAAAGGTTATTAATAAAACAAAGTTTACTAGGCGTAGTTTCCCACACCACATGCGACGGCTCCGCTGCACACCGTCTAAGGCCTTAATGATGATAGTTCCTCATCCTACGGATCTATTCCCATTTGACAATAACAAGTTAATTATGAATTTTCATGATAGTTTCTTGTGTCGGGGTACACAAACCTAGGCTTGATGGAATGCTCACATTGTCACATGTTATTACTATTACCATGAAATGGCCTTGTATTGCTTTTACTGCAATGCACAACTTATGGAACTCACTGTTTGATTCTTTCAATTATAATTCACATCCATGAGTTAAATTATGTAGTAGGTAACCAGAAGACAATTCTGGGAATCAAGATTCAAGACCACTAACTGCATCCATTTCGATCCCTGAATCTCTGGCTGAAATCAAGACATCTACACTCGACAACTCACTTTAGCCTCTCTTTCCGCAGTCTGTCCAGTTCCTTGACCATTTGCCAGTGTTCGAGGGACAGGCTAGTCTCCCCGAAGCTCAATGACATGAGACGGCTCATTGTTAACCATCTGTTGGAGAACAAGGGAGGTGAGGACGTGAGGTGTAAAGACTTAAGGACTAAGGAGTAGTGCAATAAACAACTGATCAAATAGGTTAACAACACACATTCACTAACCTGCTTAAATCTTGGGCATTCAAGCTCCGGTCTGCTTGTCTTGCTGCAACTAAATCATTTTCTACCACCTGAAGAAATCTCAAGTAAAGAGGAATACCTACATCAAGAACTCTAAGAGACAGATTCCACGTATGCGCAATTTGCAAATTTGTTACTTGCTAGCTAGCTAGGTTCGTACAAAGTGTAAGGCTAACAGCTCGAGTTAAACCCAAAAGGGCCCTTACTAATAAAACCTAGTAGTCAAAGTGGCTCATACCTGCTGCATTTCTGATTCAATGGAGTGTGGCAGTTGTCTAACAGTAGCCAAGTACCACCTCCAAGCTTCTAAAGCTTCTGCAGTCACAGCTTCAGAGCAATTGGCTGCAGAGGGCCGGAAAGGTACAATTACATCAGCTGGCAAGATATTTGATTTCCCCTCAGACAAAACTAACAGCTGTACATCAGTTGTCATATCCATTTTATAATACTTGAAATCATACTCCACCTGAAACAAATACCGAGTGTATGTCAGCATCTTTACTTTCAACTTGTGTTGTTAAAAATGATCAAGTTTATCCTTAAATCAGTGTATAGCGGTTCCTAGCAGTTGCAGAGTGCAGATATATTTATCTCAAAAGAGCATATCCATTGCAATAATAGTATCCATGATCATGTAGTAAGAGAGAACACCAAGATGAGCAAATAAAGTACCTTTTGCCACTCCACTAAATTATTCAGCAACCTTGCATTCTCTACACCCAAAGAGTTAAGGGTTCCAGCTTCTAACTTGGTCTCGTCAACAATCAAATGTGAACCTTCAGCTAGTTGCAAGGCTCCAGTTTCCAGTCTGGTGAATTAGAACTTAAAAGTAAATATCTATGTTGTATACCTGTATCCATTAATAAGAAATCCTAGCTTAGAACAACTACTAAAATATTAAAATGTGATCACCTGTTGATATCATAATTCTTTTTTGGCGCTAGTGAAGCAGTGTTCAAGTATTCCACTGTGAGGGGTATGCAATGTGTGAAAGGCATGAGGTTCTTGACAACAACGTTTAATTGGTTTCCAAATATAGATACAATTTCTTTGCTAAAACAGGTCAAGTTTAGTGAAAGCTTGCCCACGGCAAGAGAATCTACTCTACTATGCACCTGGCCAAAAACAACACATCATACAAATATTCTCAAGAAAGTAACGTGGGAGAATATAATTAAGTGCTATAAGACAAGAAAAGAGAAACACGTGAAACAATAACAACAAACAGAAAATTTACATTTTCATGAAATGTCTGAGAAATTATCATAGAATCGTGTACCTTGGATAGGAGATGTAGCAACATGAAATGAGCAGCCACATCATCATTTCCAAGAACAGCTGTGAGATGTCTAAGCAAAGCTTCCCTAATCCCTTTGACCATGTCCAACTTAGGCTGCGAGATCAAGCACATGATTTGTTCAGCAAGGAGTTTTCAATTAATGGAGCAAGTTAAGAGGCTAAGGATCCCAATACATTATGCTAATCACAAAAAGCCATTCATTCATACAGATGAAATAGCAAGGATATTGTAAAAAAGTTACCTCTATAATAGGGTTATTCTGAAGAAAGTCCTGAGCTGCAAGTTTTCTGTGAACAAAACAATGAAAGCGTGGTACTACCTGTGGCAGAGGGAATAATCAAAACGAATATGTTCAAAACCAAGTGCTTACTTGAGATAGAATAGTTACATAACAACCAAACTGATATATTGCTTGCTCCATGATCAAGTAGCCTTCGTGGAAAGATATAATGCTTCAATGTATATAAAATTTTCATCAAATCAGCACTACAATGCTTACCTTATTAGGTGGGAAATGGCGTAAAGGATCCTCACAAAATTCATTTGATAAATCATTATCTACATTGTCTTCTTGAATCTCTGGATCAGATGCAAGTATACCCACAAATTCGAAAATTTCATTCAGCTTCAATTCAGACTCCGGAGAATCATATACCTGGCATGATAAAGAGGAAAGTGAGGAACTAGAATTTTCTATGATTCCAGTGGGTCAAAAGCAACAAAATTAAACCCATGCCAACAAAATATACCTCATAAGATCTTCTGAGACAAAATCTTACCTTCACGAGACAATGAAGTGAATTCCCTTCAGGAACCGGCGCCAGACTAAAACTAGAGCTAGCAATCTCAGACTCTCGAGATTGAGAAGCAAGGGAAGGTTGTTCACCTTCTCTCTGTTAAAGAAACAGTAAGACCAGTTTTCAAAAGAATGACAACAGAAATTTTATGATTGAACCTAATATTACCTATTACATTACACGAGACAAATCAATTTTAACTCAACATATCTGTCAGTAGTTCAGTGTAACTTATAATCTATTGCTCCGTTGACTTGACATGTAACTGTATATCCAAATCTACGTGACAAGACTAGCTTAGATCACAAAAATCCTGGTTTCTATTAATTGAAACTGAATGCATACAACAAAAATCAAGAAATTTTTGAACAAACCATAATAAGCAGAGTGTAATATATACTTCATTCATATATGCTTCTTTTCGGTCAAATTATAATATTATATTCATAACAGAGATAGCTGAATTCGAACAAGCTTGTCGTACCATCTTTTTAGTACTAGGAGAACCTTGATCCTCTTCAGATGAGACCTGTAAATAAACAACACTGATCACTAAGAAAAATGATAAACACAAATGTATAGAAAGGTCTTTGTGCCAATCACTTGATACTCTAGTGCAGAGCAAGACATCAATAGGAAACAAAGCAGAAACAATGAGATAATAAAAACATCAATACACATACGGTCATATCAGAACACTCGGCTTCTGCTCTTGGGCGCTTTTCTCTTTGCTCGGATGTCCAACCCATACATTGATCAGTAACTGCTTCAGATGAAATTTGAGCCCATGAATTCAATCCAGGAACCTAAGAATTATATCCAAATAGAAGGAAAAACAAAACCGTTAATCATTAAAGAAGCTAACCTTTAAGGAAGCCATTGCTCACAAGACAAACATTCAACATGAGATATAGAGTGAGGACACCTCACCGGAACACAGTAAAGTAGACGACGTTCCCAAATTCGCGTATCTGCGGAGGGACCAATGGGGAATTGAGAAACATCCATGAACTTGTTGGTCCTCCACACGGCTCCATCCTTCCATAGTAAAAGCAAGATTGGATTTTTGTCAAATTTAGGCGAGTTAATCCTCACAATTCGAACATATAAGCTAAAAAAATAAGAAACTAAAAAGATGAAAAACCTTGTAAGCGCCAACATAAAATTCATTTCCAAGCATGTCCTGTATCATCCCACGAAAACGAACTAGAGTATTGGGTTTTATCCATCTCATAGAGGCAGGAGTAAGAACTGGAACCTAAGAGCACAAACACGAAACTCAGCCCAAGATCGACGCCAGAATTATTGTTACTACATTTTACATAATAGCGTTTTGGATTTTGGGTTCAAGGGAAGTGGACGAAGATATTACCTGAAAGTGGTGAGACTGGTCGAAGAGGAAGTTGGTGAAGAGGTCCATGGCGCCCCAATCGCCGCTGTTGAAGGAGGAGGGGTCGGAAACGGAGGCCATGGCTTTCTCGAAGGTGGATCTGACCGCACCCAATGGGTTCGACAGAAAATCGTACTGCGGTCCACCCATGGTTGAATCGATTGCTGTGTCTCTTTCACTGTCTTCTTCTCTGTCTCGCGCGTTGCAATGGAGATCTCAATGGATGGCGATTCCCGCCATATGTATCTCTTGTAGGTCATTTTTTCCCGCCAAATCTTCTTGGGCCGTTCTTTCCCGCCATTTGTTGGCCCTATCTCTTAAAGCTTTTTTTAAACGCTAATATTTATTAGGGTGGCAAAACGGGTCGAGCCCGTCGGGCCGATCCGCTAAACCCGCTAAAAAAGGCGGGTCGGGCTAGGATTTGGAGCCCGCCAAATTTAAAAAACCCGCACCGCCAAATTGGCGGGTTTTGGCAGGGCGGGGCGGGCCGGTCCGTCGGGCCGAAGGTTTTTATTTTTCTTTTTTTTAATTAAATAAAAGAGTGATTACTATTATAAAATTAATAATTATAGAATTTTTTAAACACTTTTTTTTATTTTTTTGTTTTTATTCTTCTTTTAGTTACTAACTTTATTTATTTTATTTTACGATTTCGTATATATACTCAAATTATGTGACTTATTTTTTAAAATAAAGATAATTCTATTGACAATTATTATTTTGAACAATTTTATTGAAGTTAAAAATTAAAAAAATAGTAAAAAAATTATATTATAATTTGACTATTTTTTATTTGTATTTAATTTTTTAATTATTATTTTTTGGTTAATTTTAATGAATTTTATTTTTCAAAAACTAAAAAAAAAGAGTGAAGCGGGCTAGCCCGCCAACCCGCCAATCCGCCATAAAGCGGGGCGGGCTAGCATTTTGAACCCATTTTAATTGGCGGGCCCGCCCCGTTTATGAGGCGGGCCTAGGCGGGGCGGGGCGGACCGGCCCGCTTTGCCACCCCTAATATTTATTATTAGGGTTGACAACAAAAATTATATATTTTGTATTAATTATCTCACTAATAATATCAGTAAATTGTCATAAATATTGGTCAAGTTTAACTTATGTTGTAATTAGGGGTGGCAAAGCGGGTCGGCCCATCCCAACCCATCTAGACCTACCCTATAAACAGGGTGGGCCGGCCCATCCGTCAACTAAAACGGATTCAAAATGTTAGCCCGTCCCGCTTTATGGCGGATTAGCGAGCTAACCCATTTGACTCTTTTTTTTTAAAAATAAAATTCATTAAAATTGACTAAACATAATAATTAAAAAATCAAATACAAATAAAAAATAGTCAAATTATAATATAATTTTTTTACTATCTTTTTTTTTTAATTTTTAACTTCAATAAAATTGTTCAAAATAATATTTGTCAATAGAACTATCTTTATTTTAAAAAAATAAGTCATATAATTCGAATAAATATACGAAATTATAAAATAAAATAAATAAAGTTAATAACTAAAAGAAGAATAAAAACAAAAACAAAAAAAGCGTTTGAAAATTTTATAATTATTAATTTTATAATAGTAATTATTCTTTTTTTTAATAAAAAAAAGAAAAATAAAAATCTTTGACCCGGCGGACCGGCCCGCCCCACCCACCAAAACCGCCAATTTGGCAGTGCGGTTTGGCGAATTTTTTTAATTTAGCGGGCTCCAAATTCTAGCCCGACCCGCACTTTTTAGCGGGTTGAGCGGGTCAACCCGACAGGTTCAACCCGTTATGCCACCCCTAGTTGTAATTATCTATTGAATTTTCAAAAAACTAAAAAAATTCTAAGATTTTGAAAACAACAATTTTTATTATAAACAAAATTTTGAGGCATGGCTCTTATAATTTTGAAAGATAAAAAAACATTTAACGTTACATTCTTCGATAAATATATTTTAGGGTAAAGTACTAAATTAGCACCCTACGATTTGGGCGTAATTCTTTTTTGATTTTTAAAGTTTAAAGCGTTCTATTTGAATCCAAAAAAGTTTTATTTAACTTTAATGTCTACCATGAGGTCAAAGTTAAATAATTAACGGAATAATGTCTTGCATAATAGCAGTATAATAACAAGATCGATAATCTGGAGAACAAGTATAAGTTCTAGAGGCACAAAATCAACTGTGGATACATCAATACATTTATTTATTATTCTCTTTAGTTTTATAGAAAATATTTCATTTAAATTGTAAGAAGAATGATAAATAAATGTATTGATGCATTCACGATTGATTTTGTGTCTCTGAATCTTGTACTTGTTCTCCAGATTATCGATCTTTTTCTTGTATTATTGACATGTAAGATATTTCGTTATTTATTTAACTTTGACCTCACAATGAGACTACATTGAAGTTAAATGAATTTTTTTTAGATTCAAATAGGACACTTTAAACCTTAAAGACAAAAACAAATTACACCCAAATATTAGGGACCAATTTAATACTTTATAATGACCAAATTACTTATCATTCATCTAACAATATTTTTACAAAAATATTTGGAAGACATTAGGAATGGTAATGAAATAGAGTGAGACGAGTATTTAAATATTCATACTTGTTGTGAACACTTATACATTGTTTCATTTTCGGTTCTATTACTCACGAACAAAAACTTATAACATGAAAATAAACAAATTAAAATGAACTAATCAATAAAATTCCAAACGTGATTAAGACTTAAAAAATATAATTAAGTGTAAAGATAATCTTAATTATTCACAACAACATATAGTACATAGAAATAAATATGCCTTACACATAAATAACACACTATACACACGGGTGGGGGAGAGACGGATAATGGCATATGGATGTCATTATACAAATACATGTATATCTAGCCTATATCCAAACAAAAATAAATAGATCTTACCCAAATTTATTCCATATTCAATCAATCATTGAAAATACTCGCTTGTTTAAGGAAGGACAGGCGAATTGATCCGAATTGTCATCTTTAGGGAGACAATAAAACACATCTCACAATAACAAAAAATTACCTTATTTTATATTTATTAGTTGTAGTTAAATTAAATACATAATATTAAATATAATAAATACACCGGGAATTCCTATCCAATTCGATTAGTAAACTGATGATTCTAGAGCAAATCCATCTCAATAATTATGAGTATTACATATATAAAATATTAAATATAAAATATTAAATTAAATAAAATAATTTATTATTATTATTTTTTTAACATTATTATATTTTTAATAGATTATAATCTTCCTATATAACATGACAAGCGACTGATAATTTTGCTTATATTTGACTTGAATGGGAATCAATACCAAATATTTATTTTTTTTTTTACTAAAAATATTCACTTCTAGCATTTTTTTTATTTTATTATAAATTACTATTTAATATTACACCTTAGTCTTTGATATGGAATAATAAAAATCGACTCTTTATCTATTTTTACGAAAAACAATGCGTCTCTTTACAAAAAAGTGAGATACTTTGACCTCAATATTATTATTTTAGGACAATACGATCTGTTAAAATCCATCGGTTACATAATAACGAGTAATGGATATTAGTTTTGTAGTAGTTTCATTTGTACTTTAAAATCTCACAAAAAATTTTTCAACAATAAGACTAACTACTACCATGACTATTACTACGTTTTTCATTCTCATCATTATAACTTCTACCTCTTTTATTTCTATTTTGCAATGATACTATTTCGTTGTCATTATCTCTTTTACCAACATCAACACCAACACTAACACCAACACCATCAACATCACCATTCTCTTATGTCATTTCTTATTCAATGTTATTTTTCATTTTTGAAAAATGTTCGTACTGCAATCAATTTTTCTTCTTGTTATCGAATTGCTACATCACTCCTAGCAATGATTGTTTTCCACGTAACTTTCAAAAATAAACTTATTATAGTTTGTGGGAGAGGGCTTTAAAACCCATAGATATTACAAATAAAACTTTCACAAAATTAATTTTTCTTACTATTTAACGAATTTTTTAACAAATGATTTATATTATCTTAAAATAATAAAGTTGGGGCCAATCTATCATTTTTTTTTTGTAAAGGATCGTGTCGTCCTTCGTGAAAACTGATAGAGACCAAATTGAGTCTTTACTCCCCTGATATGCATAAAAATGTGTGAAAAAAAAGTCCTAATGATGCATGAACATTATTCATATCTTTTCTATATGATTTATATAGTGATTCGTTGATTTACTAAAAGATTTAAGTAATTTACACTTTATTAGATGCTACTTCGAGTTATTGTTGCATTGTGTTGATTGCAGATAGCATTCGAGCAAAAGATGGGGCTCTTATTCTCTTCTCTTTTTCTAACTTTTATAGTTTATACTTTTTACACTTTAAGATTTTTTCTACACAATGAGCAACTAAACCTCCATTGTTAAGGTTAGAAGCTCTGTTTATTTTGATAGATTAACACTATTGTTCTCCTATTTTTTATTTATGCATTAATTTTTATTAAATAATTAGTTTCGTTCTTCATTCTAAGGATTAGAATATATTGGAAAATAACTCTAATATAAATTGAATCCCTTTGAATCTTGAAAAAGTTACATCATTGGAATTAAAACTTGAAACTATTTTTTCATAATTCTTTAATCATATAGATTTAATGTGATACATGATATATAATCAGATTATTTCTAGGTTCTTAAGAATTGTGTGGCCCTTAACTCGAGTTTGAACTTAACCTTTTAATACAATTAATTGATCATGGAATTGACAGTTGATTAGGTTAGAAGAGATTGGATTGCCAAGGAATTGAAATTCAATCACCCAGGGTTTAGTGATGACTTGCATCATTTACCCTTTTTACCTATGCGAGAGGACCATAAAAAGAGCACATATTCATTGTTTCAATGTTTCATGAACTAAATGATAACTATTATGGTACATTACTTTGAAATTGGTTTGTGCTGAATTTTGTAGAAAATGATAGAAAAAGAAGCAATAAAAGCACTAATAGTGGAAGCACACTTTCAAGGTGGCAAAAGAGTTGGAGACAAACTCATAGAGAAGCAAAGAGGATTTGCAACCCTGACCTCTTTACACTCAAACAAGAATAACTCGAGCTATAAAGCTCCAAATGAGGTGATCTTAGTGCCATTGGAAAGTAGACTTCCAGAGCTTTCCAACCATATATAACACTCTATAGTGGACACTAGATTTGAGGGTGAAAATTGCAATTTTTTCAAGCACTGCGTACTCGGCGTGGCACGCCAAAACCTAGGCGTGGCACGCTGGGCCAAAATTCCAGCAAGCCTGCCATACTGACCTCTTCACCTTCAAAAGATCATAACTTGGGCTAGAGAAGTCCAAATGACATGCTTCTAGCGGCGTTGGAAAGCTGAGATCCAGAGCTTTCCAATGATATATAATAGTCTATAGTGGGTATTTAATTTGGGGACCCAAACAGATCAATACTTCAGCGTGCAAGATTTCCCAAACCTTCACAAGCCCAAAATGCCACTTAAATGACACTCCACATTGGGCCACTTCTAATACTCCAATTCCTTCATTTATTCTTCAATATTTCAAGCTTCTATGAGGGGAATTAGAAGTTCACAAGTCCAAGTCAAGTCACAATTAACAATCAATCAAGGCCACAAGAATCATCTAGAAGTAATTAGAAAATTTGCATTTGATTGTAATTTCATTTGAATTTGTAATTTAGGTAGCTTATAAATAGGACCTTAGATTCATCAATTCACACACACCATAGAGGGGTGGAGGTGACTCCACTCCCCTTTCACTCTCATTCTCTTCTCTTCTTCCATTTCTTTCATATACACTTTTGTAAATATTTAGTTATGAGTTTTTAATTTCCAACATTGGGAAAGAGAGCTCTATTGTTTTTCAATGGATTAATTTATTTTTATTCTTCTTCTTCTCTTCATATCTCTTTGATTTACTTGAAGGATTTTCGTTCTTCATGCTTAGCATTCAATTATCTTGGAAAAGAGATTGAATGCAATTGGGTTTTATGGGAACCTTGGAAGAGGAAACATAAAACCATGCTTGAAAATCCTTCTCACACTTGAGTAGATTTGGGTTTTGGTGTTTGGATATGGTGACATATAATCCTCCCTCTACTTGAATCTATGAGGATGTGTGGTATAATTAGGGACCATTCTTCATCTCTTCTCATGAGCAATTAGACCAAGGAATTGGCTATTGATCAAGATTTGAGAGATTAAATTACCAAGGAATTGGAATTCAATCAATCATGATTGCCAAGAGATCAATGAGTTGCATGATTGAAGATGAGATGAAAACTATTGATCCTAAGAATGCAATATCTCTTGATCCCAATGTTAATTTCATTCTTAATTCTTGTTATTTACTTTTTGTCTTTAATTCTTGTCATTTACTTATGCACATTTATGGCTTTATTTACTTTTGCACATTTGTGCCTTCCAAGTGTTTGTAGAAATGCTTCACTTGGTTTTACTTTCTAGTCATTTACTTTCTTGTACTTTACTTTCTTGTACTTTCCATTCCTTGCAATTTACATTCTTGTACTTTAATTTTCAGCACTTTAATTTCTTGTCATTTACATTCCTTGCACTTTATTGCTTTCCTTTACTTTTATGTCATTTACATTTTCTTGTTGCTTATCACCCAATTATGAATCGTCTAACTAGAATAATTAATCAACTATTGCTTGCTTAATCCGTTAATCCTTGTGGGATCGACCTCACTCTTTGTGAGTTTTATTACTTGATACGACCCAGTGCACTTGTCGGTAGTTAAAACGGAAGAAGTAATTTTTTTTCCGTATCATTTACCATGAATTAAATCTTTGCATGATCAAGATAGATGACAAGAATTGTTGATCTGTAAATCTAAATATCTCCAAAGCCTTAACTCTCTTCTCATATTATTTTCTTCACATATCTACTGTTTGCTTCCTTTAATTCATTGTCTTTTATGCAATTTGCTATTCAAAACCCTCAATTTCACTTGTCTAACTAGAATAGTCAGTCAATCATTACTTGCTTAATCCGTTAATCCTCGTGGGAATGATAACCCACTCACTGTGGTATTACTTGATACGATCCGGTGAACTTGCTGGTAGTTTGTGGTTTGTAAAATTCGCATAAAGTTTTTTGTGTCGTTGTTGGAGATTAACTGTGATTAGCAAGTACCAATTGATTGATTACCTAGATTAGATATTTTCTTTATTTTCTTTTATTTTATTTTTTGCCACTTTACTTTTAGTTTATTTTCCTTATTTTCAAGTGATTTTATTGGGATTCTCTTCACTATGACATTGAGAATCCCAATTTTTCTTGTTTTCTGATTGTTTATATAGGAAAACATGGATAAAGAACCTCTTCTGTACGATCTCAAAATTGAAAGTACTTGTAGGAGACACAGACCACAAGTCAGAGCTCAGAGAGCTACAGAAAATATCAGGGATGAATTGGAAGAGAAAATTGAAGTCAGTGTGATAAACAACAATAAACATGCTATTGTCAACAACCCCAATATTATACCCCGCCTGTTAGGAGAACTCTGGGATCATATACTAACTCCAATCTTGGGAATTGTATGGAAAGCATTGTACCACTGGTTGTGATGCCAACAATTTTGAGTTGAAACCTCAACTCATCACTTTGGTCCAGCAGAATTGTCAGTTTAGTGGAAGCCCTCAGGAAGATCCCAACTTATTCATCTCTAATTTTCCGAGGATCTATGATACAGTCAAGACGAATAGGGTTCATGTTGATGTTTACTGGTTGTTGTTATTCCCATTTGCTATGAGGGACCGAGCCAGTCAATGGCTTGAAATACAACTTAAGGAAAGTATAGCAAGTTGGGATGATTTGGTCAGTAAGTTCTTAACAAAATTCTTCTGCCTCAGAGGTTAACTAAGTTGAGGACGGATATGCAGACTTTCAGACAGCTAGATGGCGAGTTTCTTTATAAAGCTTGGGAGAGGTACAAGGCTATGGTGAGAAAGTGCCCTCTAGATATGTTCTCAGACTTGGTACAGTTACAAATCTTTTATGATGGAATCACTCAGGCTTCGAAACTCTCATTGGATAATTCTGCAAGAGGTTTTTTGCACATGAAGACCACTGATGAGGCCATGGATTTGATAGAGATGGTGGCTAATAATGAGTACTTGTATTCTTCAGAAAGAACCATGAGGAAGGGAGTTATGAAATTGGATGCCTTAGATGCTATTCTTGCTCAAAACAAAGCCATGTCTTAGCAGATTAATGCCATCACTCAACACTTGGGAGGCATATAAGTTTCAGCTGTAAATACCCAAGACGTTTCATATGACATGAGTAGTAGAGTATCTCAATTTGGAATCTATGACTATGAGCAACCTCCTTTAGAATAGGTTAATTCTATGGATAATTCTTTAAGACCACCTAACAATGATCCCTTTTCTAAAACCTACAATCTGGAATGGAGAAATCACCCTAATTTTGGCTAGAAAAATCAGAACTAAAGGCAACCCAATTTCAACAACAACAACTTCTACCAGAACACTTTAACCATCAGTACCAACCTTCTCAACCATACTTTTGCGTGGTGTGTGTGAAGTGAGAGTGACGCGTACGCGTCGTTGACACGTACGCGTGGCCCAAATTTTGCCTAACGCATGACAGCCACACGATTCCAGCCCAACATTCTAGACGTTGGATTGTGACGTCGATTTTGAGTCGATGCCCATGCGTGGCCCATGCGCACGCGTGGGGTATTTTTTTTAATGCAGTATGCAGGTGGTGCACAAATTATGAATCACACTTTTCACAACTCGTACCACTGACCAGCAAGTGCACTGGGTTGTCCAAGTAATACCTCACGTGAGTAAGGGTCGAATCCCACGGAAATTGTTGGTTTGAAGCAATCTATGGTTATCTTGTAAATCTTAGTCAGGAAGTCAATTATGTTTATCAGTTGAATTGCAAATAACCAAGAGAGCATGAATTAAAAGTTACTTGTTATGCAGTAATGGAGAATATGTTGGAGTTTTGGAGATGCTTTGTCTTCTGAATCTCTGCTTTCCTCTGTCTTCTTGTTCATGCACGCACGTCCTCCTATGGCAAGCTGTGTGTTGGTGGATCACCGTTGTCAATGGCTACCTTCCATCCTTCCAGTGAAAACTACGCTCACGCGCTCTGTCACAGCATGGCTAATCACCGGTTGGTTCTCGATCCGGTTGGAATAGAATCCCTTGATTCCTTTGCGTTTGTCACTAACGCCCAGCCTTCAGGAGTTTGAAGCTCGTCACAGTCATTCAATCCTTGAATCCTACTCGGAATACCACAGACAAGGTTTAGACTTTCCGGATTCTCATGAATGCCGCCATCAATTCTAGCTTATACCACGAAGATTCTGATTAAGAGATCTAAGAGATACTCATTCAATCTGATATAGAACGGAGGTGGTTGTCAGGCACACGTTCATGGTTTGAAGAAGGTGATGAATGTCACGGATCATCACCTTCATCACAGTTAAGCGCGAATGAACATCTTAGATAGGAACAAGCGTGTTTGAATGGAAAACAGAAATACTTGCATTAATTCATCAAGACACAGCAGAGCTCTTCACCCCCAACAATGGAGTTTAGAGACTCATGCCGTCAAAGAGTACAAAGTTTAGATCTAAAATGTCATGAGATACAAAATAAGTCTCTAAAAGTTGTTTAAATACTAAACTAGTAGCCTAGGTTTACAAAAAGTGAGTAGACTATGATGGATGATGCAGAGATCCACTTATGGGGCCCACTTGGTGTGTGCTGGGGCTGAGATTTAAGCAAGTCACGTGCAGAGGCCATTTGAGGAGTTGAACGCCAGTTTATGTGCCAGTTTGGGCGTTCAACTCCAGCTTTTGATCCTTTTCTGGCGCTGGACGCCAGAATTAGGCAGAGAACTGGCGTTGAACGCCAGTTTACATCGTCTATCCTTGTGCAAAGTATAGACTATTATATATTTCTGGAAAGCCCTGTATGTCTACTTTCCAACGCAATTGGAAGCATGCCATTTCGAGTTCTGTAGCTCCAGAAAATCTACTTTGAGTGCAGGGAGGTCAGAATCCAACAGCATCAGCAGTCCTTTTTCAGCCTGAATCAGATTTTTGCTCAGCTCCTTCAATTTCAGCCAGAAATATACTTGAAATTACAGAAAAACACACAACTCATAGTAAAGTCCAGAAATATGAATTTTTCCTAAAAACTAATGAAAATAGACTAAAAACTAGCTAGAACATACTCAAAACTATATGAAATTAACCCCAAAAAGCGTATAAAATATCCGCTCATCACAACACCAAACTTAAACTGTTGCTTGTCCTCAAGCAACTAGACAAATAAAATAGAAGACTAATAGGTTG
The DNA here is from genome assembly GCF_003086295.3 of Arachis hypogaea. Lineage (NCBI taxonomy): Eukaryota > Viridiplantae > Streptophyta > Magnoliopsida > Fabales > Fabaceae > Arachis > Arachis hypogaea. The sequence goes on from NC_092055.1 coordinate 103,977,587, forward strand.
AGAAGCAATAATATCTCAGAGTTTTTGAGTGAAGCTCAGATTCAAATTAGATGAGTGGGGCTAGTAGCTTTTTGCTTCTGAACAGTTTTGGCATCTCACTTTATCCATTGAAGCTCAGAGTGATTGACATCTATAGGAACTTAGAATTCAGATAGTGTTATTGATTCTCTTAGTTCAGTGTGATGATTCTTGAACACAGCTTCTTTATGAGTCTTGGCCGTGGCCCTAAGCACTTTGTTTTCCAGTATTACCACCGGATACATAAATGCCACAGACACATAATTGGGTGAACCTTTCAGATTGTGACTCAGCTTTGCTAAAGTCCCCAATTAGAGGTGTCCAGGGTTCTTAAGCACACTCTTCTTTTTGCCTTGGACCTTGACTTTAACCGCTCAGTCTCAAGTTTTCACTTGACACCTTCACGCCACAAGCACATGGTTAGGAACAGCTTGGTTTAGCCGCTTAGACCAGGATTTTATTCCTTTAGGCCCTCCTATCCACTGATGCTCAAAGCCTTGGGATCCTTTTTATTTGCCCTTGCCTTTTGGTTTTAAGGGTTATTGGCTTTTTGCTCTTGCCTCTTGGTTTTAAGAGCTTTTGGCTTTTTTTGCTTGCATTTTCTTTTTCTTTCTATTATATTTTTTTTTCGCCTATTTTATTATATATATATATATTTTTTTTTCTGCAAGCTTTGTTCTTTGCTGCTTTTTCTTGCTTCAAGAATCATTTTTATGATTTTTCAGATTATCAATAACATGTCTCATGTTCATCATTCTTTCAAGAGCCAACATATTTAACAGTCTTAAACAACAAATTCAAAAGACATGCACTGTTCAAGCATTCATTCAGAAGACAGAAAGCATTGCCACCACATGTTACTAATTAGAATTTTTCTTATTAAAAACTCGAAATTTTATTGCCTCTTATTCAAAAGATCTACTATTTTATTCATGTTTGCTGATGATGAGAAAAATAGACTATAACTTAATTGGGGATAAAATCAAACTAGACACTAATTACTACTAATGATCATGTAATGAAGACACAAACATAGATAAGCACTTAACATAGAGAAAACGAAAAACAGAGAAAGTAAGAACAAGGAACGAGTCCACCTTAGTGATGATGGCATTTCCTTCTTGAGGCACCAATGATGTTCTTGAGCTCTTTTATGTCTCTTCCTTGCCTTTGTGGCTTGATTCCTAGTGATTTTTGGTATTTCTATCCTCAGTTGCTTCCAATAATTATATGGAGGGAAGTGCATCCCCTGAGGTATCTCTTGATTTGCAGCCACATGTTCTACCACTGAGCTATAGATCCTTCACATAATTGTTTTACCACACCAAACTTAGAATGTTGCTCGCCCTCGAGTAAAAGAAGAGGGAATAGATGAAGAAGAAGATGTGAAAAAAAAACTAGGATTATGAGGAGGGAAGGTGGGGATCCTGTGGGGTCCACAGATCTTGAAATGATCCTGTGAGGTCCACAGATCTTGAGGTGTCAAGGCATTTACATCCCTGCACCAATTTAGGCATGCAAAATGCCCTTGCACACAACTCTGGGCGTTCAGCGCCAGGTTGGTGACCATTTTGGGCGTTCAACGCCCATTTACTAGCCATTTTTGGCGTTGAACGCCAGAACCATGCTTGTTCTGGGCGTTCAGCGCCAGGATGTTGCCCATTTTGGGCGTTCAGCGCCAGAACCATGCTCTGTTCTGGCGTTGAACGCCAGACAGGTGCTTCCTCCAGGGTGTGATTTTTCTTCTGCTGTTTTTGATTCCGTTTTCAATTTTTAATATTTATTTTGTGACTCCGCATGATCATGAACCTAATAAAACATGAAAAACCATGAAAATAAATAAAAATTGGGTTGCCTCCCAACAAGCGCTTCTTTAATGTCCTTAGCTGGACCTTGCTGAGCTTTTAATCTAGCTTCAGCCTTGAGCATTCTTGCTCAATGTTGCCTTCAAGATAATGCTTGATTCTCTGTTCATTGACAATGAACTTCTTATCAGAATCAATATCTTGAAGCTCCACATAACCATATGGTGATACACTTGTAATCACGTATGGTCCCCTCCACCGGGATTTCAGTTTCCCGGGGAATAGCCTGAGTCTAGAGTTAAACAACAGAACCTTCTGTCCTGGTTCAAAGATTCTAGATGACAGCTTTCTGTCATGCCACTTTTTTTATTTTTCTTTATATAGCTTGGCATTTTCGAAAGCTGTGAATCTGAATTCCTCTAGCTCATTTAGCTGGAGCAATCATTTTTCTCCTGCTAATTTGGCATCAAAGTTTAGGAATCTGGTTGCCCAGTAGGCCTTATGTTCCAGTTCCACGGGCAGGTGACATGCCTTACCATACACGAGTTGGTATGGAGAGGTCCCTATAGGGGTCTTGAATGCTGTTCTGTAAGCCCACAGAGCATCATCCAAGCTCCGTGCCAAATCCTTTCTACGGGTATTTACTGTCCGTTCCAGGATTCTCTTTAATTCTTTGTTAGAGACTTCAGCTTGCCCATTAGTTTGTGGATGATATGGAGTAGCCACCTTATGGCGAATTCCATACCGAACCATGGCAGAGTAAAGCTGTTTATTGCAGAAGTGAGTGCCCCCATCACTGATTAGTACTCTCAGGACACCAAACCTACTAAAGATATGTTTCTGGAGGAACTTCAGCACTGTTTTAGTATCATTGGTGGGTGTGGCAATGGCCTCAACCCATTTTGATACATAGTCAACTGCCACCAGAATATAGGTGTTTGAGTATGATGGTGGGAAAGGTCCCATGAAGTCAATTCCCCATACATCAAAAAACTCAATTTCCAAGATTCCTTGTTGAGGCATGGCGTAACCATGAGGCAGATTACCAGCTCTTTGGCAACTGTCACAGTTACGTACAAACTCTCGGGAATCTTTATAGAGTGTGGGCCAATAGAAGCCACATTGGAGGACCTTGGTGGCTGTTCGCTCACCTCCGAAATGGCCTCCATATTGTGATCCATGGCAATGCCATAGGATCCTCTGTGCCTCTTCTCTAGGCACACACCTACGGATTATTCCGTCTGCACATCTCTTAAAGAGATAGGGTTCATCCCACAAGTAATACTTTGCATCAGTAATTAATTTCTTCTTTTGTACCCTGTTGTACTCCTTGGGTATGAACCTTGCAGCTTTATAGTTTGCAATATCGGCAAACCATGGTGCTTCCTGAATGGCAAATAAATGCTCATCAGGGAACGTCTCAGAGATCTCAAGAAAGGGGAGGGACATCCCTTCCACTGGCTCTATCCGGGACAGATGATCAGCCACTTGGTTCTCTGTCCCTTTTCTGTCTCTTATTTCTATATCAAACTCTTGCAGAAGCAATACCCATCTGATGAGCCTGGGTTTTGAATCCTGCTTTGTGAGTAGATATTTAAGAGCAGCATGGTCAGTATACACAATCACTTTTGATCCTACTAAGTATGATCTGAACTTGTCAATGGCGTAAACCACTGCAAGTAATTCTTTTTCTGTGGTTGTGTAATTTTTCTGGGCATCATTTAGAACGCGACTGGCATAATAAATGACATGCAGAAGCTTGTCATGCCTCTGTCCCAATACTGCACCAATGGCATGATCACTGGCATCACACATTAGCTCAAATGGTAACGTCCAGACTGGTGCAGAAATGACTGGTGCTGTGACCAGCTTAGCTTTCAGCGTTTCAAACGCCTGCAGGCACTCTGTGTCAAACACAAATGGCGTGTTAGCAGCTAGCAGATTGCTTAGAGGTTTTGCGATTTTTGAAAAATCTTTTATAAACCTCCTATAGAATCCTGCATGCCCCAGAAAGCTTCTGATTGCCTTAACATTGGCAGGTGGTGGTAATTTTTCAATTACCTCTATTTTTGCTTGATCCACCTCTATTCCCTTGTTTGAGATTTTATGCCCAAGAACAATTCCTTCAGTCACCATGAAGTGACACTTTTCCCAGTTTAAAACTAGGTTGGTCTCTTGGCATCTTTTCAGAACAAGTTTCAGGTGATCAAGACAGGAGCTGAATGAGTCTCCATATACTGAGAAGTCATCCATGAAAACTTCCAGAAATTTTTCCACCATATCAGAGAAAATAGAGAGCATGCATCTCTGGAAGGTTGCAGGCGCATTACATAGCCCAAATGGCATCCTTCTATAAGCAAACACTCCGGATGGACATGTGAATGCTGTTTTCTCTTGATCCTGGGGATCTACTGCAATCTGGTTATAGCCTGAGTAGCCATCCAAAAAGCAGTAATAATCATGACCTGCTAGTCTTTCTAGCATCTGGTCTATGAATGGTAAAGGAAAATGATCCTTTCTGGTGGCTGTATTGAGCCTTCTATAGTCAATACACATGCGCCACCCTGTAACTGTTCTTGTAGGAACCAGTTCATTTTTTTCATTATGAATCACTGTCATGCCTCCCTTTTTTGGGACGACTTGGACAGGGCTCACCCAGGGGCTATCAGAAATAGGATAAATAATCCCAGCCTCTAGTAGTTTGGTGACCTCTTTCTGCACTACTTCTTTCATGGCTGGATTTAGCCGCCTCTGTGGTTGAACCACTAGTTTGGCATTATCCTCCAATAAGATTTTGTGCATGCATCTAGCTGGGCTTATGCCCTTAAGGTCACCTATGGACCACCCAAGAGCTGTCTTGTGTGTCCTTAGCACTTGAATAAGTGCTTCCTCTTCCTGTGAATTTAAAGCAGAACTTATGATCACTGGAAAAGTGTCACCTTCTCCCAGAAATGCATATTTCAAGGATGGTGGTAATGGCTTGAGCTCGGGTTTAGGAGGTTTTTCCTCTTTCAGAAGAAATTTCAGAGGCTCATTCATGTCCTCTGAATCCTCCGAATCAGGCTGAACATCTTTAAAGATGTTTTCCAACTCTGATTCGAGACTCTCAGCCATGTTGATCTCCTCTACCAATGAGTCAATAGGATCAACTTTCATGCAGTCTGTTGATGTGTCTGGATGCTGCATGGCTTTGACAGCGTTCAACTTAAACTCATCATCATTGACTCTCAGGATTATTTCCCCCTGTTGGACGTCAATGAGGGATCGTCCAGTTGCTAGGAAGGGTCTTCCTAGAATGAGAGTAGCACTCTTGTGCTCCTCCATTTCCAGCACAACAAAGTCAGTGGGAAAGGCGAATGGCCCAACTCTAACAATCATGTCTTCAATCACGCCTGATGGGTAATTAGTGGAACCATCAGCAAGTTGGAGACATATCCGGGTTGGTTTAACTTCTTCAGTTAAGCCAAGCTTTCTGATAGTGGATGCAGGTATTAGGTTGATGCTTGCCCTAAGATCGCATAAAGCTGTCTTGGTGCAATTACCTTCTAATATGCATGGTATCAGAAAACTCCCAGGGTCTTTAAGCTTTTCAGGAAAGCTCTTTAGAATGACTGCACTGCATTCTTCAGTGAGGAGAACTCTTTCTGTTTCTCTCCAATCCTTTTTATGACTCAAGATCTCTTTCATGAACTTGGCATAAGAAGGTATTTGCTCAAGTGCTTCTGCAAATGGAATCTTTATTTCAAGAGTCCTGAGATAATCTGCAAAGCGAGCAAATTGCTTATCCTGCTCCTCTTTCCGGAGTTTTTGAGGATAAGGTATCTTGGCTTTATATTCTTCAACCTTAGTTGCTGCAGGTTTATTTCCTACAGAAGTGGTTGAAGAAGCCTTTTTAGAGGGGTTGTTATCAGCATTTGTGTGTGTCTAATCCCTCACTGGCAATTGAGTGCCAGAGTTAGAAGCTGGAGTGAAACTGGACGCCAGCTCCTTGTCTGTTCCTGGCATTTGAACGCCAGAATTGTGCCCATTTTGGGCGTTCAGCGCTAGATCTTGCCCAGTTTGGGCGTTCAACGCCAGATCCTTGCCCATTTCTGGCGTTGAACGCCAGTTTTGGCCATGGTCTGGGCGTTCAGCGCCAGCCTTCCACCAATCTTCTAGCGTTTTAGTGCCAGAATTATTTTTCCCTGGGCTCTTACTGTCCTCAGGTGAATTTTGGGTGGTTTGCTCATTCCTTAGCTTTCTGCTGCCTTGAGGTGGGGTATTTAATATTTTCCCACTTCTTAATTGAACTGCTTGGCATTCTTCTATTATTTGTCTTGACAGCTGCTGCTTTGTTTGCTTAAACTGTTCTTCCATATGTATATTAGCCATCCTTGTCTCTTGTAACCTGTCTTTGAATTCGGCTAATTGCTTTGTTAGAAAGTCCAATTGCTGATTGAATTCAGCAGCTTGTTTTGCAGGACTGAGTTCAGCAGTTACTGTTTTAACCTCTTCATTCATGGAAGGGTTGCTGCTTAGGTACAGATGCTGATTCCTGGCAACTGTATCAATGAGCTCTTGAGCCTCTTCAATTGTCTTTCTCATGTGGATAGATCCACCAGTTGAGTAATCTAGAGACATCTGAGCTCCTTCTGCAAGCCCATAGTAGAAGATGTCTAACTGAACCCACTCTGAAAACATTTCAGAGGGGCATTTTCGTAGCATCTCTCTGTATCTTTCCCAGGCATCATAAAGAGATTCATTATCTCCTTGTTTAAAGCCTTGGATGTCCAGCCTTGGCTGTGTCATCCGTTTTGGGGGAAAGTACTGATTCAGGAATTTTTCTGTCAGCTGTTTCCATGTCTTTATGCTGGCCTTAGGTTGGTTATTCAACCACCTCTTAGCTTGATCTTTTACAGCAAATGAAAACAGTAATAGTCTGTAGACATCCTGATCTATTTCCTTATCATGTACTGTGTCAGCAATTTGTAAAAACTGTGCCAGAAACTCTGTAGGTTCTTCCTGTGGAAGACCGGAATACTGGCAACTTTGCTGCACCATGATAATGAGCTGAGGATTCAACTCAAAGCTACTGACTCCAATAGAGGGTATGCAGATGCTACTCCCATATGAAGCAGTAGAGGGGTTAGAATATGACCCCAGAGTCCTCCTGGACTGTTCATTTCCGCTTAGATCCATGATGGAGAAAGGGAGATGATGTAAAATAGAGAAAATATTTTTATTTATTTATTTATTTATTTATTTCGAAAACAAAATAAATTAAAATAAAATAAATAAAAATGGGTGAAGATTTTCGAAAAAATGAGGAGAGAGAAAGTGATTAGGAGGTTTTGATAAGGATATGATGATTTTTGAAAAAGGTTTTAAAATTAAAAAAAAAAAATCTGAATTTTAAAGGAAATTTTCGAAAAATTGCTTAAAAATGGAGAGAAAAAATATTTTTGAATTTAAAGGAAAGAGAGAAAAACAATAAGATAGCACAGGATTTAAAATTTTTAGATCTGATGCTCCTTATTTTCGAAAATTTTTAAGGGAAAAACACTAAGGAACACCAAACTTAAAAATTTTAAGATCAAGACACAAGGAAAACTCAAGAACACTTTGAAGACTTACAAGAACACAAGAACATGAAGGAAGAACACCAAACTTAAAATTTTTAGAAAACCAAAATAAATTTTCGAAAATTTTTTTTTGAAAAATCAACAAGAAAACACCAAACTTAAAGTTTGGCACAGGATTTAATAGAGAAAATATTATTTATGAAAAAGGTTTTAAAAAGAGTGTACCAAACTGCCACGGGCTTAGACTAACGCTCTAGCCAATTGGGCAGTAAATGTAACACTTGTTTTAAAGAAGGATATTTTTAACCAAGAACAATAACAAGAGACTCTAAACCAAAAAGAAAAATTTTCCTAATCTAAGCAACAAAATAATCCGTCAGTTGTTCAAACACGAACAATCCCTGGCAACGGCGCCAAAAACTTGGTGCACAAATTATGAATCACACTTTTCACAACTCGTACCACTGACCAGCAAGTGCACTGGGTCGTCCAAGTAATACCTCACGTGAGTAAGGGTCGAATCCTACAGAGATTGTTGGTTTGAAGCAATCTATGGTTATCTTGTAAATCTTAGTCAGGAAGTCAATTATATTTATCAGTTGAATTGCAAATAACCAAGAGAGCATGAATTAAAAGTTACTTGTTATGCAGTAATGGAGAATATGTTGGAGTTTTGGAGATGCTTTTTCTTCTGAATCTCTGCTTTCCTCTGTCTTCTTGTTCACGCACGCACGTCCTCCTATGGCAAGCTGTGTGTTGGTGGATCACCATTGTCAATGGCTACCTTCCATCCTTCCAGTGAAAACTACGCTCACGCGCTCTGTCACAGCACGGCTAATCACCGGTTGGTTCTCGATCCGGTTGGAATAGAATCCCTTGATTCCTTTGCGTTTGTCACTAACGCCCAGCCTTCAGGAGTTTGAAGCTCGTCACAGTCATTCAATCCTTGAATCCTACTCGGAATACCACAGACAAGGTTTAGACTTTCCGGATTCTCATGAATGCCACCATCAATTCTAGCTTATACCACGAAGATTCTGATTAAGAGATCTAAGAGATACTCATTCAATCTGATATAGAACGGAGGTGGTTGTCAGGCACACATTCATGGTTTGAGGAAGGTGATGAATGTCACGGATCATCACCTTCATCACAGTTAAGCGCGAATGAACATCTTAGATAGGAACAAGCGTGTTTGAATGGAAAACAGAAATACTTGCATTAATTCATCGAGACACAGCAGAGCTCCTCACCCCCAACAATGGAGTTTAGAGACTCATGCCGTCAAAGAGTACAAAGTTCAGATCTAAAATGTCATGAGATACAAAATAAGTCTCTAAAAGTTGTTTAAATACTAAACTAGTAGCCTAGGTTTACAAAAAGTGAGTAGACTATGATGGATGATGCAGAGATCCACTTCTGGGGCCCACTTGGTGTGTGCTGGGGCTGAGATTTAAGCAAGTCACGTGCAGAGGCCATTTATGGAGTTGAACGCCAGTTTATGTGCCAGTTTGGGCGTTCAACTCCAGCTTTTGATCCTTTTCTGGCACTGGACGCCAGAATTGGGCAGAGAACTGGCATTGAACGCCAGTTTACGTCGTCTATCCTTGTGAAAAATATGGACTATTATATATTGCTGGAAAGCCCTGGATGTCTACTTTCCAACGCAATTGGAAGCATGCCATTGTGAGTTCTGTAGCTCTAGAAAATCTACTTTGAGTGCAGGGAGGTCAGAATCCAACAGCATCAGCAGTCCTTTTTCAGCCTGAATTAGATTTTTGCTCAGCTCCTTCAATTTCAGCCAAAAAAATACCTGAAATTACAGAAAAAAACACAACTCATAGTAAAGTTCATAAATATTAATTTTTCCTAAAAACTAATGAAAATAGACTAAAAACTAGCTAGAACATACTCAAAACTATATGAAATTAACCCCAAAAAGTGTATAAAATATCCGCTCATCAGCAGGATGCATATATTATGAATGATTCTAAGGAAAATGAAATAAAATAAAATGAAACTAAAAACAAATAAAACAAAATAAAATTAAAATTGAAAAAGGAACGATCATACCGTGGTGGGTTGTCTCCCACCTAGCACTTTTAGTTAAAGTCCTTATGTTGGACGTTTGATGAGCTCGTTGTCATGGTGGCTTGTGTTTGAACTCATCCAGAAATCTCCATCAACGTTTGCAATTCCAATATCATCCGGGGTCCCAAACTAGGCATGTAAAGCCCTTGAGCAAATCAAAGCAGGTTTTCAGGCTCCACGAGTGTTGATTGTCAGAATGAATCCCAGGATCCTAAACCTTGCTTTTGTACCCGTCTTTGTATTGATCTTCATTTTTCCAGCCGGGCGGTACGTAACCTGAATTTCCACTGAGATACCCAAATATCTTCCGAAACCCATTAAATCGAGCTCTATACCAATCCATGCATTTCCAATCGGAGCGTGGAACCGTATTGAACCTTGGATACCAACTTCTATTACTAACCATCTCCCTCTTACTCTTAAAGCCGCAAAGAGCGCTAAGCTGGCCATCTGTTTCAAGCAAGCCATATTCAAGTGGAAAAGTAAAGATGAAGGCTAAGGATTTTATCCACTTGAAGTTTGTATTAGGTGGTAATGGCCGTGGGAGAGGTGTCTCCAGTGGTTCTTCAAGCTCCACTTCCTTGTACTCCTCTATGAATTTTTCCAATTCCTGACAAATCTCTTCAATTGCAACCATGTCTTGATCAAAGTCTTCGATTTCTTCCTCATCACTCAAGTCATAAGCTGGAGGTTGAGAAAATTCTACCTCCGCATCATCTTCATATTCACTTGGGGGAGAATCTTTTAGCTCAAAGAGTTCAATCGTGACTGCAAGGTCATCATCAGAAGAACTTGATTCATGATCATCATTACCAAGGAAACTTGCTTCTTGATTTGTTCCGTCCAGTTCTTCATAAGATACATGCTTTGGGGGTTGTGCACTATCCTCCTTAGCATCGATTTTAAATTTCTTGACGGAATTGTCCACAATTCTTAATTCCCATAGAGGTTCAGCATCTCCTAAGTCTTCAACCAATTCATCTTCTTTGATAATTGCAGCTTCCTCTACTTGTTCCAGTACAAAGTCATGTTCCGTGTTGTTCACCAGAGCTTCTAATGTCTCATTTGTACTGGGGGCTAATCAGTTTATCGCTTGCTCCAATTGATGAAGGGTTGCATGAAATTGGTTCACTGTATCCTTGAGACGGTCCTGTGATTCTTGGTTTGATGGACATGGATATGGTGCATATGGAAGTGGTGGTTCTTGGGAGTAATTGGATTGGAATTGGGGTGGATAAGGGTGGTGCATGAATTGTAAATCACACTTTTCATAACTCGTATCACTGACCAGCAAGTGCACTGGGTCGTCCAAGTAATACCTTACGTGAGTAAGGGTCGATCCCACGGAGATTGTCGGCTTGAAGCAAGCTATGGTTATTTTGTAATTCTTAGTCAGGAAATTAATAATAAAAATGGTTCGGTTTATGAAGAGTAATTAACATAAAATAAATAATACTTGTTGTGCAGTAATGGAGAACAGATTGAGATTTTGGAGATGCTCTGTCTTCTAAATCTCCGCTTTCCTACTGTCTTCTTCTTCATGCACGCAAGACTCCTTCCATGGCAAGCTGTATGTTGGTGGATCACTGTTGTCAATGGCTACCATCCGTCCTCTCAGTGAAAATAGTCCAAATGCGTTGTCACCGCACGGCTAATCATCTGTCGGTTCTCACTCATGTTGGAATAGGATCCATTGATCTTTTTGTGTCTGTCACTACGCCCAGCACTCGTGAGTTTGAAGCTCATCACAGTCATCCCATCCCAGATCCTACTCGGAATACCACAGACAAGGTTTAGACTTTCCGGATCTCAGGAATGGCCGCCAATAATTCTAGCCTATACCACGAAGATTCTGATCTCACGGATTCGAATGCTCTGTTGTCAGGAGATGCAATCAAACACGTGAACCAGGAATCAAAGAGATACACACTCAATCTAAGGTAGAACAGAAGTGGTTGTCAGGCACGCGTTCATAGGTTGAGAATGGTGATGAGTGTCATGGATCATCACATTCATCATGGTTAAGTACGAGTGAATATCTTAGAACAGAAACAAGCGTGTTTGAATAGAAAACAAAAGTAATTGCATTAATTCATCGAGACACAGCAGAGCTCCTCACCCCCAATCATGAAGTTTAGAGACTCATGTCGTAGAGATACAATGTAAAACATCACAATGTCATGAGGTGCAAAATAAATCTCTAAAAGTAGTTTTTATACTAAGCTAGTGACTTAGGTTTACAGAAAATGAGTAGACTGAGATAGATAGTGCGGAAATCTACTTCTGGGGCCCACTTGGTGTGTGCTTGGGCTGAGCATTGAAGCTTCCATGTGTAGAGACTTTTCTTGGAGTTAAACGCCAAGTTGCTACCTGTTTCTGGCGTTTAACTCCAGTTTGCCAGTTCTGGCGTTTAACGCCAGAATAGGGTAAATACTTGGCGTTAAATGCCAATTTGTGTCATCAAAACTCGGGCAAAGTTTGGACTATTATATATTGCTGGAAAGCCCTGGATGTCTACTTTGCAACGCAATTGAGAGCGCTCTGATTGGGCTTCTGTAACTCCAGAAAATCCATTTTGAGTGCAGGGAGGTCAGAATCCAACAGCATCTGCAGTCATTTTTCAGCCTCTGAATCAGATTTTTGCTCAGGTCCCTCAATTTCAGCCAGAAAATACCTGAAATCACAAAAAAGAACACAAACTCATAGTAAAGTCCAGAAATATGATTTTTGCTTAAAAACTGATAAAAATATACTAAAAAGTAGCTAGATCCTACTAAAAACTATATGAAAATACCCCCAAAAAGCGTATAAAATATCCGCTCATCAAAGGGTTAGGGACATATGGAGGTGAATGGTTGTGGTTGGCTTGTGAGTATGGTCGTTTGAAGCTATGTTAAGGAGGTGGTTTATAGGCGTATGATAGGGCTTGTTGGTAACCACAAGGGGGTCCACCATATCTATCATCTTGGTATGCACCTCGGAATGGCTCTTAACCATAGTAAACTGGTGGAGGTGGGTTGTCACGAAGGGGTCCATCATAACTATTGTCTTGGCATGTATTGTAGAATGGTCGTTGTCCATGGTATCTTGGAAGGTGTTGTTGCCGAAAGGGTTGATCAGATCCTCGTGGCTCCTTCCATCTTTGATTGTTCCGACCTTGATGCATGTTCCTGTTATAGCTTCCATTCCTTTCAACAACATTGAAACCAAACTCAAAGCAACGAGGGTGAGAGTTCATAGTAGCTAATAAAAATTAAAAACAAAAATAAAAAAAGAGATAAACAAGCAAAATAAAATATTTACAGTAACCAATAATAAGGCACACAATTGCAGTTTCCTGGCAATGGCGCCATTTTTGACGAACGATTCCTGCTAGTAAAGAATTTTTATTAAATATAATCACGTTGTAGGTATAGCTTCTAAACCATCAGAGAATCCTTTCGTACAAAAGTTTTGGTTGTCACAAGTAACAAAACCCAAAAACCGAAGTATTTAAAACTCGGGTCGTCTCTCAAGGAATTGCAGGGAAGTGTGTTTATTATTGGTTATGGAAAAAGGTATATTTTTGGGTTTTTGAAATAGGGAACAAATAATTTAAATGGAAAGAAAAATAAATTAATAATTATAAAGACTCTTGGTAAGGTATGAGAACTGGAAATCCCATCCTAGTTATCCTTATCAGGTGTGATGAGAATTGTTGTTGCTCCTACTTAGTTAACCCTTACTAAATAAAGGAAAGTCAAGTGAACTAATTAACTTGATTCCTTAAGTCCTAGTCAACTCCTGTGAAAAGACTAGTTTTAGAGGGATCCAAATCAATCAACTATTTTCCAATTCTTAGTCAACTACTGAGCTTGATAACTCAAGTGTCACCAATTACTTAACCAAAGCTAAAAGAGAGAAATCTAAATTATTTATATCATAAATAGAAGAAAGCAATTAAAGGAACATTGAACCAGGAATTGAAGAAGTAACCATAACCTTTAAGAGAAATCCTAATCTTAAATCTTAAGAGAGAGGAGAGAGTCTCTTTCTCTCTCTCTAAAACTACATCTAAAACCTAAAATTATGAATTATGAATGAATGATGAATTGTCTCTATTGATTCCCCCATTCTCTGGCTTCTATTATGTGTTTCTGGGCTTGGATTTGGGCCGAAAAAGGGCCCAGAAATCGCTGGGGGTGACTTCTGCAATTTTCTGCACGTGGCATCCGTCACGCGTGTGCGTGGGTCACACGTGCGCGCCATTTGGAGTTTTTCCTTGTCACGTGTACGCATTAGTCACGCGTACGCGTCGCTTGCGTTTTGCGCTAGGCACGCGTCCGCGTTGTCTATCCGTGCGCGTCGCTGCCATTTTCTTCAAAACTCTATTTTGTGTGTTCCTTCCATTTTTGCATGTTTCCTTTCCGTCCTCTAAGCCATTCCTGCCCTATGAAGCCTGAAATTACTTAACACACAGATCACGACATCGAATGGTAATAAAGGATAATTAAAATAAATATTTTGAAAGCATAGGAAACATGTTTTCACATATATCATAGAATAAGGAAGGAATTATAAAACCATACAAATCTTATGAATAAGTGGGTGAAGAATTGATAAAAACACTTAATTGAGCACAAGATATATCATAAAATATTGGTTTATCAGCCTCCTAAGGAGGAAATTTTGACTGAGACTGATGATTCTCTACCTCCCAGGGAGGAGCCATACATGCTCAATGAGGAAAACGGGCCACCAAAGCATGAATTGAGGCATCTACCTCCTTCTCTTAAGTATGCCTTTCTGGGAGAAGAGAACTCTTATCCAATGATTATAAGCTTCTTTTTGAGTAATTGTGAAGAAGAGGCTCTGCTACAAGTATTGAGAGACCACAAAACAGCTCTTGGTTGGACCATTGGTGATTTAAAAAGGATAAGTCTGGCCATTCGTATGCACAAAATCCTACTTGAAGAAGATTCCAAACCTATAGTGCAACCATAAAGGTGGCTTAATCCGGTGATGAAAGAGGTGGTCCAGAAAGAGGTTAGAAAGTTGTAGGAGGTTGGGATCATTTATCCTATCTCTGATAGCCCTAGGGTGAGCCCAGTGCAAGTTGTTCCCAAGAAGGGAGGAGTTACAATGGTTATAAATGAGAAGAATGAGTTGAATCCTACAAGAACCGTTACCGGTTGGAGAATGTGCATTAACTATAGGAGGCTCAATACTGCAACTAAGAAGGACCACTTCCCCTTGCCCTTCATTGATAAGATGCTTGAAAGGTTAGTTGGACATGCGTTTTATTATTTTCTGGATGGCTATTCAGGATATAATCAGATTGTAGTGGACCCTCAGGATCAGGAGATGATGTCATTTACTTGTCCGTTTGGAGTGTTTGCTTACCGCCGGATGCCTTTTGGATTGTGCAATGCCCCAACAAATTTTCAAAGGTGCACGCTTTCCATATTCTCTAACATGGTTAAAAAGTTTATTGAAGTATTTATGGACGATTTTTCTGTGTTTGGTAATTTTTTTGATACTTGCTTACACCATCTATCCTTGGTCTTTAAAATGTGCTAAGAAACAAACCTTGTTTTAAACTAGAAAAAATGTCATTTTATGGTAACTGAAGGTATTGTTCTTGGGCACCAGATCTCAAGTAAAGGAATAGAGGTTGATAGAGGCAAGGTGGAGGTAATTGAAAAATTTACAATGTGAAGACAATACAAAGTTTCCTAGGCCACGCAGGTTTTTACAGAAGGTTTATAAAAACTTTTTCAAAAATTGCTAGACTTTTAAGTAACCTTTAGTTGCTGATGTCCCTTTTTGTTTTACTGATGAATGTCTGCATGGCTTTGACACTCTGAAAGCTAAGCTTGTCTCGACACCCATCATAGCCTCTCCTAGGAAACAAACCTTGTTTTAAACTAGAAAAAATGTCATTTTATGGTAACTGAAGGTATTGTTCTTGGGCACCAGATCTCAAGTAAAGGAATAGAGGTTGATAGAGGCAATGTGGAGGTGATTGAAAAATTACAATGTGAATACAATACGGAGTTTCTTAAGCCACGCAAGTTTTTACAGAAGGTTTATAAAAGCTTTTTCAAAAATTGCTAGACTTTTAAGTAACCTTTAGTTGCTGATGTCACTTTTTGTTTTATTGATGAATGCCTGCATGCCTTTGACACTCTGAAAGCTAAGCTTGTCTCGACACCCATCATAGCCTCTCCTAGGAAACAAACCTTGTTTTAAACTAGAAAAAATGTCATTTTATGGTAACTGAAGGTATTGTTCTTGGGCACCAGATCTCAACTAAAGGAATAGAGGTTGATAGAGGCAAGGTGGAGGTAATTGAAAAATTACAATGTGAAGACAATACAGAGTTTCTTAGGCCACGCAGGTTTTTACAGAAGATTTATAAAAACTTTTTCAAAAATTGCTAGACTTTTAAGTAACCTTTAGTTGTTGATGTCCCTTTTTGTTTTATTGATGAATGCCTGCATGCCTTTGACACTCTGAAAGCTAAGCTTGTCTCGACACCCATCATAGCCTCTCCTAACTGGGATTTGCCATTTAAGTTGATGTGTGATGTCAGTGACTATGCCATAGGAGCTGGTTTGGGGGCAGAGGCAAGACAAGCTTGTTCATATTATATACTATGCAAGTCATATCTTAAATGACTCACAAAAGAATTACACCACTATAGAAAAAGAATTATTAGTTGTGGTGTATGCTTTTGATAAGTTTAGGTCCTATCTTATTGGTCAGAAGTTATTATTTACACTGACCATGGTGCGATTAAGTATCTTTTGAGCAAGCAGGATGCTAAACCCAGATTGATTAGGTGGGTCCTCCTTCTTCAGAAATTTGATATTGAGATCTGAGATAGGAAATGTATAGAGAATTTGGTGGTTGATCACCTCTCCAGAATTGAGCCTAAAGAAGTAGTGATTTCTCCTACTCCAATGAATGAAGCTTTTCTTGATAAGCAGCTCTTTGCTATACATGGAGCTCCTTGGTTTGTAGACATAGCAAACTACAAGGCCAGCATAATCATTCTCTAAGACTTCACTAAGCAACTAGTTAAGAAGTTGCTTCATGATGCCAAGTATTTCTTGTAGGAAGAGCCTTACTTATTCAATAGGTGCTCAGATGGACTCATCCAAAGGTGCATCCCGAGTGAAGAAACAAAAGTCGTGCTCTGGCATTGTCATGACTCCGAGTATGGTGACCATTTTGCTAAAGAGAGGACTTCTGCCAAGGTCCTCCAGTACGGTTTCTATTGGCCTACTCTCTTTAGTGATGCTAGAGAGTTTCTGAAGAACTGTGACCAGTGTCAGAGAGCTAGAAATTTGCCCAGGCATAATGAAATGCCACAGGAAGCAATATTAAAAATAGAGTTCTTTGACGTTTGGGAGATTGATTTCATGGGACCGTTCCTTCCCTCCTAGTCAAACAACTACATCTTGATGGCTGTAGGTTATGTCTCCAAGTGGGTGGAGGCTATAGCTTTGCCACCAATGATGGCAAAGTTGTGATGAGCTTCCTTTAGAGGTATATTTTCAGTAGGTTTACTATCCCAAGGACCTTAATCAGTGATGGGAGAAGTCACTTCTGCAATAAACAGTTGGATTCTCTTCTTTAGAAATATGGAGTCAGAAATAAGGTAGCTACCCTTATCACCCTCAGACAAGCAGACAAGTGGAGGTCTCTAACAGAGAGCTTAAACAAATTTCAGAGAAGACCATAAGTGCTTCAAGGAAGGATTGGGCAAGGAAGATTGATGATGCTCTCTGGGCTTACCAAATAGCTTTCAAGACTCCTATCGGTATATCCCCTTATCAGTTGGTCTATGGCAAAGCCTGTCACTAGCCTGTGGATTTGGAACACAGAGGTTATTAGCTATAAAGTTCCTAAACTTTGATTCTAGGCTGTAGGAGAAAAGAGGCTCCTCCAACTCAATGAGCTTGATGAATTCCGAACCACAGCTTATGAAAATGCCAAGCTTTACAAGGAGAAGACGAAATTGTGGCATGGCAAGAAAATAGCCACCAGAACCTTTGAGCCAGGACAGAAAGTACTTCTCTTTAACTCAAGGCTCAAGGTCTTTCTAGGGAAGCTGAAATCCCAGTGGTCAGGACCTTTTCTGGTCACTAAAGTATCACCCTATAGTCTCATGGAAATCATGGAAGAGAACTCCGATAGAAGGTTCACTATCAATGGCCATAGGCTAAAACACTATCTTGGTGGCGACGTCGATTGCCAGAGGACTGCTCATCTGCTTACTGGTATGCGAAATTGTTACTCTGAGGTTGTAAAACTTGTTGTTCGTTCTCTCCCTGGCAATGGCGCCAATAACTGGTGCACAATACCATGGTCCAAACATAACTTCACAACTTCGCACAACTAACCAGCAAGTGCACTAGGTCGTCCAAGTAATAAAACCTTACGTGAGTAAGGGTCGATCCCACGGAGATTGTTGGTATGAAGCAGGCTATGGTCATCTTGTAAATCTCAGTCAGGCGGATATCAAATGGTTATGGAGTTTTTGAATAATAATAATAAATAAATAGAAAATAAAGATAGAAATACTTATGTAATTCATTGGTGAGAATTTCAGATAAGTGTATAGAGATGCTTTCGTTCCTCTGAACCTCTGCTTTCCTGCTGTCTTTATCCAATCCTTCCTACTCCTTTCCATGGCAAGCTTTCTGTAAGGGCATCACCGTTGTCAATGGCTACATCCCATCCTCTCTGTGAAAAAGGTCCAAATGCTCTGTCACGGCATGGCTAATCATCTGGAGGTTCTCGATCATACTGGAATAGGATTCAGCCTCCTATTGCGTCTGTTACTACGCCCAGCACTCACGAGTTTGAAGTTCGTCACAGCCATCCCTTTCCAGATCCTACTCGGAATACCACAGACAAGGTTTAGACTTTTCGGATCTCAGGAATGGCCATCCATGGGTTTTAACTTATACCACGAGGATTCTAATATCTTGGACTCGGTCCCCTGTATTAGATATCCAAGAGATATTCATTCTAGCTTGTTTGCATGTAGAACGGAAGTGTTTGTCAGGCACGCGTTCATAAGTGAGAATGATGATGAGCGTCACATAATCATCACATTCATCATGTTCTTGGGTGCGAATGGATATCTTAGAAGCGGAATAAGTTGAATTGAATAGAAAAACAGTAGTACTTTGCATTAAATTATGAGGAACAGCAGAGCTCTACACCTTAATCTATGGAGTGCAGAAACTCTACCATTGAAAATACATAAGTGATGAAGGTCCAGGCATGGCCGAATGGCCAGCCCCCAAACGTGATCAATATGATCCAAAGTTGAACTAAAAATCATAAGATGTTTAATACAATAGTAAAAAGTCCTATTTATACTAAACTAGCTACTAGGGTTTACAAAAGTAAGTAATTGATGCATAAATCCACTTTCGGGGCCCACTTGGTGTGTGCTTGGGCTGAGCTTGAAGTTTACACGTGAGGCTTCTTTTGGAGTTGAATGTCAAGTTGTAACGTGTTTTTGGCGTTCAACTCTGGTTCGTGACGTGTTTCTGGCGTTTAACTCCAGACTGCAGCGTAGAACTGGCGTTCAACACCCTTTTGCGTCATCTAAACTCGGCCAAAGTATGGACTATTAAATATTGCTGGAAAGCCCTGGATGTCTACTTTCCAACGCAATTAGAATCGCGCCATTTTGAGTTTTGTAGCTCCAGAAAATTCACTTTGAGTGCAGGGAGGTCAGAATCCAACAGCATCAGTAGTCCTTCTTCTACCTCTGAATCTAATTTTTGCTCAAGTCCCTCAATTTCAGCCAGAAAATACCTGAAATTACAGAAAAACACACAAACTCATAGTAAAGTCCAGAAATGTGAATTTAACATAAAAACTAATAAAAACATCCCTAAAAGTAACTAGATCCTACTAAAAACATACTAAAAACAATGCCAAAAAGCGTATAAATTATCCGCTCATCACAACACCAAACTTAAATTGTTGCTTGTCCCCAAGCAACTGAAAATCAAATAGGATAAAAAGAAGAGAATATACTATAAATTCCAAACTGTCAATGAAACATAGCTCCAATCAGATGAGCGGAACTTGTAGCTTTTTGCCTCTTGAATAGTTTTGGCATCTCACTTTATCCATTGAGGTTCAGAATGATTGGCATCTATAGGAACTTAGAATTCAGATAGTGTTATTGATTCTCCTAGTTCAGTATGTTAATTCTTGAACACAGCTACTTTATGAGTCTTGGCCGTGGCCCTAAGCACTTTGTTTTCCAGTATTACCACCGGATACATAAATGCCACAGACACATAATTGGGTGAACCTTTTCAGATTGTGACTCAACTTTGCTAAAGTCCCCAATTAGAGGTGTCCAGGGTTCTTAAGCACACTCTGTTTTTGCTTTGGACCTTGACTTTAACCGCTCAGTCTCAAGTTTTCACTTGACACATTCACACCACAAGCACATGGTTAGAGACAGCTTGGTTTAGCCGCTTAGGCCAGGATTTTATTCCTTTAGGCCCTCCTATCCACTGATACTCAAAGCCTTGGGATCTTTTTTATTTACCCTTGCCTTTTGGTTTTAAGGGCTATTGGCTTTTTGCTTGCTTTTTCTTTATTTTTTTTCGCATTTTTTTCTTTTTTTTTTCTACAAGCTTTTGTATTCACTGCTTTTTCTTGCTTCAAGAATCATTTTTATGATTTTTCAGATTATCAAATAACATGTCTCCTTGTCATCATTCTTTCAAGAGCCAACATATTTAACATTCTAAAACACCAACTTCAAAAGACATATGCACTGTTCAAGCATTCATTCAGAAAACAAAAAGTGTTGTCTCCACATCAATATAATTAAACTAAGTTCAAGGATAAATTTGAAACTCATGTAGTTCTTGTTCTTTTGTAATTAAAACATTTTTTATTTAAGAAAGGTGATGGATTCATATTCATGACTTTAAGGCATAGACACTTAGACACTAATGATCATGTAATAAGACACAAACATAGATAAACATTTAACATATTAAAACGAAAAACAGAGAATTTAAGAACAAGGAATAAGTCCACCTTAGTGATGGTGGCGTTTCCTTCTTGAGGAACCAATGATGTCCTTGAGCTCTTCTATGTCTCTTCCTTGTTTTTGTTGCTCCTCCTTCATTTCTTTTTGATCTTTTCTAATTTCATGAAGGATGATGGAGTGCTCTTGATGTTCCACCCTTAATTGTCCCCAATAATTGTGTGGAAGAAAATGTATCCCCTGAGGTATCTCAGGGATCTTTTGATTTGCAGTCAAATGTTCTACCACTGAGCTATAGACCCTTGATGGAAGCTTTTGTCTTTCCTTTCCTCTTTCTAGAGGTTTCTCCGGCCTTAGGTGCCATCAATGGTTATGGAAAAACAAAAAAGTAATGCTTTTTCCACACCAAACTTAGAATGTTTGCTCGTCCTCGAGCAAAAGAAGAAAGGAATAGAAGAAGAAGAAGATGTGGAAGAATCTAGGATTATGAGGAGGGAAGGTGGGGATCCTGTGGGTTCCACAGATCCTGAGATGATCCTGTGAGGTCCACAGATCTTGAGGTGTCAAGGATTTACATCCCTGCACCAATTAGGCATGTAAAATGCCTTTGCATGCAATTCTGGCGTTTAAACGCCGAACTGATGCTTGTCCTGGGCGTTCAACGCCCAGATGCAGCATGTTTCTGGCGTTGAATGCCAGTTTTATGCTTGTTTCTGGCGTTCAACGCCAGATCCATGCTCTGTTCTGGCGTTGAACGCTAGCCAGATGCTCCTTACTGGCGTTTAAACGCCAGTAAGTCCTTCCTCCAGGGTGTGATTTTTCTTCTGCTATTTTTTGATTCTGTTTTTAATTTTTTGATTTATTTTGTGACTCCACATGATCATGAACCTAATAAAACATGAAAT
Organism: Arachis hypogaea; assembly: GCF_003086295.3. NCBI lineage: Eukaryota > Viridiplantae > Streptophyta > Magnoliopsida > Fabales > Fabaceae > Arachis > Arachis hypogaea. The sequence goes on from NC_092055.1 coordinate 103,998,990, forward strand.
AACAATAAAAATAAAAAATAAAATTAGATAAATAAAAATTGGGTTGCCTCCCAACAAGCGCTTCTTTAATGTCAATAGCTTGACAGTGGGCTCTCATGGAGCCACACAGGTGATCAGGTCAATTTTATAGACTCCCAATACCAAACTTAGAATTTGGATATGGGAGTTCAACACCACACTTAGAGTTTGGTTGTGGCCTCCTAACACCAAACTTAGAGTTTGATTGTGGGGCTCTGTATGACTCTGTTTTGAGAGAAGCTTACTGTGCCTCTTTTTCATGTTTACAGAAGGATGACCTTGAGTTTTAAACACAAGGGAGTCCTCATTCAATTGAAGGACTAGTTCACCTCTGTTAACATCAATCACAGCTCTTGCTGTGGCTAGGAAGGGTCTTCCAAGGATGATGGATTCATCCTCATCCTTCCAGTATCCAGGATTATGAAATCAGCAGGGATGTAAAGACCTTCAACCTTTACTAATATGTCTTCTACTTGTCCATAAGCCTGTTTTCTGGAATTGTCTGCCATCTCTAATGAGATTTTAGCAGCTTATATTTCAAAGATTCCCAGTTTCTCCATTACAGAGAGTGGCATGAGGTTTATTCCTGACCCAAGGTCACATAGGGCCTTCTCAAAGGTCATGGTGCCTATGGTGCAAGGTATTAGGAACTTTCCAGGATCCTGTTTCTTCTGAGGTAATCTCAGTTGATCCAATGCATTTAGTTCATTGGTAAACAGGGGAGGTTCATCTCCCCAAGTCTCATTACCAAATAAATTGGCATTCAGCTTCATGATTGCACCAAGGAACTTGGCAACTTGCTCTTCAGTAACATCCCCATTTTCTTCAAAGGAGGAATACTCATCAGAGCTCATGAAGGGCGTAAGGAGGTTTAATGGAATCTTTATGGTCTCTAGATGAGCCTCAGAGTCCTTTGGTTCCTCAAAGGGGAACTCCTTGTTGATCACTGGACGTCCCAGGAGGTCTTCCTCCTTGGGATACACGTCCTCCCCTTCCTCCTTGGATTCGGCCATGATGGTTATATCAATGGCCTTGCACTCTCCTTTTAGATTTTCTTCTGTATTGCTTGAGAGAGCATTAGGAGGGGTTTCAGTGATCTTCTTACTCAGCTGGCCCACTTGTGCCTCCAAATTTCTAATGGAGGACCTTGTTTCATTCATGAAACTCAGAGTGGCCTTAGATAGATCAGAGACTAAGTTTGCTAAATTAGAGGTATTTTGTTCAGAGTTCTCTGTTGCTGAGTGGATGATGGAAAAGGCTTGCTATTGCTAAACCTGTTTCTTCCACCATTATTAAAGCCTTGTTGAGGCTTTTGTTGATCCTTCCATGAGAGATTTGGATAATTTCTCCATGAGGGATTATAGGTGTTTCCATATGGTTCACCCATGTAATTCACCTATGCTATTGTAGGGTTCTCAGGATCATAAGCTTCTTCTTCAGAAGATGCCTCTTGAGTACTGTTGGATGCAGCTTGCATTCCATTCAGACTTTGAGAAATCATATTAACTTGCTGAGTCAATATTTTATTCTGGGCCAATATGGAATTCAGAGTATCAATTTCAAGAACTCCCTTCTTCTGAGGCGTCCCATTACTCACAGAATTCCTCTCAGAAGTGTACATAAACTGGTTTGTTAGCAACCATGTCAATGAGTTTTTGAGCTTCTGCAGGCGTTTTCTTTAGGTGAATGGATCCACCTACAGAAGTATCCAATGACATCTTAGCTAATTCAGACAGACAATCATAGAATATATCCAGGATGGTCCATTCTGAAAGCATGTCAGAAGGACACTTTTTGGTCAGTTCCTTGTATCTCTCCCAAGCTTCATAGAGGGATTCACCTTCTTTCTGTCTGAAGGTTTGAACATCCACTCTAAGCTTACCCAGCTTTTGAGGAGGAAAGAACTTGGCTAAGAAAGCCTTGACCAGCTTATCCCAAGAGTTCAGGCTATCCTTAGGTTGAGAGTCCAACCATATTCTAGCTCTGTCTCTTACAGCAAATGGGAAAAGCATGAGCCTGTAGACTTCAGGATCTACTCCATTAGTCTTAACAGTGTCACATATCTGCAAGAATTCAGTTAAGAACTAAAAGGGATCTTCAGATGGAAGTCCATGAAACTTGCAGTTTTGTTGCATCAAAGAAACTAATTGAGGTTTAAGCTCAAAATTGTTTGCTCCAATGGTAGGGATGGAGATGCTTCTTCCATGTAAATTGGAATTAGGTGCAGTAAAGTCACAAAGCATCCTCCTTGCATTATTATTATTTTCGGCTGCCATCTCCTCTTCCTGTTCGAAAATTCCTGTAAGGTTGTCTCTGGATTGTTGTATTTTAGCTTCTCTTAGTTTCCTCTTCAGAGTCCTTTCAGGTTCAGGATCTGCTTCAACAAGAATGTTCTTGTCCTTGCTCCTGCTCATATGACAAAGAAGGGAATAACAAAGAAAATATGGAATCCTCTATGTCACAGTATAGAGATTCCTTTGTGTGAGTAGAAGAAGAAAAGAATGTAATGTAAGGAAAGAGAAGGGAGGAGAATCCAAATACAAGGGTGAAGGGAGCATAGATATGAGATGAAGAGAAGTGTTAGTAAGTAATAAATAAATAGAAGGAGATGGGAGAGAGGGAATTTTGAAAAATAAATTTGAAAAAGAGTTAATGATTTTCGAAAATTAAGATAAAATTAAAATTAAAATAAAAATAAAAAATTGAAACAATTAATTAATTAAAAAGAGTTTTTGAAAAAGAGGGAGGTATTTTCGAAAATTAGAGAGGGATAGTTAGTTAGGTAGTTTTGAAAAAGATAAGAAACAAAAAAAAAGTCAATTAGTTGGTTGAAAAAGATTTGAAATTCAATTTTGAAAAGATAAGAAGATAAGAAGTTAGAAAAGATATTTGAAAAAGATAGGATAAAAAGATATTTTTGAAAAGGTATGATTGAAATTAGTTTTGAAAAAGATTTGATTTTTAAAATCACAATTAATGACTTGATTCACAAGAAATCACAAGATATGATTCTAGAACTTAAAGTTTGAATCTTTCTTAACAAGTAAGTAACAAACTTGAAATTTTTGAATTAAAACATTAATTGTTGATGATATTTTCGAAAATATGATATAAAATTAAAAAAAAGATTTTTGAAAAATATTTTTAAAATTTTCGAAAATAAAATAAAAAAATGAAAAAGATTTGATTTTTGAAAAAGATTTTGAAAAAGATAAGGTTTTTAAATTGAAAATTTGATTTGACTCATAAGAAACAACTAAATTTTAAAAAGTTTTGAAAAAGTCAACTCAAATTTTCAAAAATTTATGAGTGAAAAAGGGAAAGATATTTTTTTATTTTTGAATTTTTAATGAAGAAAGAGAAAAACATGAAAAAGACTCAATGCATGAGAATTTTTAGATCAAAACAATGAATGCATGCAAGAACACTATGAATGTCAAGATGAACACCAAGAACACTTTGAAGATTATGATGAACATCAAGAACATATTTTTGAAAATTTTTCTATGCAAAGAAAACATGCAAGACACCAAACTTAGAAATCTTTAATGTTTGGACTCTGACAAACGAAAAATGCATATGAAAAACAACAAAAGATACAAAACAAGAAAACATCAAGATCAAACAAGAAGACTTACCAAGAACAACTTGAAGATCATGAAGAACACTATGAATGCATGAATTTTTCGAAAATTTTATGCAAACTTTAAAACATGCGATTGACACCAAACTTAAAATTGACTCAAGACTCAAACAAGAAACATGAAATATTTTTTTATTTTTATGATTTTCTAATTTTTTTGGTATTTTTCGAAAATTATTGAAAAAGAAAAATAAGGATTCCAAAATTTTTAATATGAATTCCAGGAATCTTGTCCTCTTAGTCTAAAGCTTCAGTCCAGGAATTAGACATGGCTCACTAGCCAGCCAAGCTTTCAATGAAAGCTCCGGTCCAAAACACTAGACATAGCCAATGGCCAGCCAAGCTTCAGCATGTAAATCAGACATTCATCAGCTAAGTCATCAAATTAACTTGCCTCTATGCTGATGGTTTGGAAGCCTCAGTCCAAAAGAATTTAGACATGGCTTTACAGCCAGCCAGGCTTCAACATGCTTCATGAAACACTAGAATTCATTCTTAAAAATTCTGAAGAGAAATATAATTTTTTTTGAAAATATTTTTTTTTGAAAATATTTTTTTTGAAAAGAAAACGAAAAGAAAGTTACCTAATCTGAGCAACAAGATGAACCGTCAGTTGTCCAAACTCGAACAATCCCCGGCAGCGGCGCCAAAAACTTGGTATGCGAAATTGTTACTCTGAGGTTGTAAAATTTGTTGTTCGTTCTCTCCCTGGCAATGGCGCCAATAACTGGTGCACAATACCATGGTCCAAACATAACTTCACAACTTCGCACAACTAACCAGCAAGTGCACTGGGTCGTCCAAGTAATAAAACCTTACGTGAGTAAGGGTCGATCCCATGGAGATTGTTGGTATGAAGCAGGCTATGGTCATCTTGTAAATCTCAGTCAGGCGGATATCAAATGGTTATGGAGTTTTCGAATAATAATAATAAATAAATAGAAAATAAAGATAGAAATACTTATGTAATTCATTGGTGAGAATTTCAGATAAGTGTATAGAGATGCTTTCGTTCCTCTGAACCTCTGCTTTCCTGCTGTCTTCATCCAATCCTTCCTACTCCTTTCCATGGCAAGCTTTCTGTAAGGGCATCACCGTTGTCAATGGCTACATCCCATCCTCTCTGTGGAAAAGGTCCAAATGCTCTGTCACGGCATGGCTAATCATCTGGAGGTTCTCGATCATACTGGAATAGGATTCACCCTCCTTTTGCGTCTGTCACTACGCCCAGCACTCACGAGTTTGAAGTTCGTCACAGCCATCCCTTTCCAGATCCTACTCGGAATACCACAGACAAGGTTTAGACTTTCCGGATCTCAGGAATGGCCATCCATGGGTTCTAACTTATACCACGAGGATTCTAATATCTCGGACTCGGTCCCCTGTATTAGATATCCAAGAGATATTCATTCTAGCTTGTTTGCATGTAGAACGGAAGTGTTTGTCAGGCACGCGTTCATAAGTGAGAATGATGATGAGCGTCACATAATCATCATATTCATCATGTTCTTGGGTACGAATGGATATCTTAGAAGTGGAATAATTTGAATTGAATAGAAAAACAGTAGTACTTTGCATTAAATTATGAGGAACAGCAGAGCTCTACACCTTAATCTATGGAGTGCAGAAACTCTACCGTTGAAAATACATAAGTGATGAAGGTCCAGGCATGGCCGAATGGCCAGCCCCCAAACATGATCAATATGATCCAAAGGTGAACTAAAAATCATAAGATGTTTAATACAATAGTAAAAAGTCCTATTTATACTAAACTAGCTACTAGGGTTTACAGAAGTAAGTAATTGATGCATAAATCCACTTCCGGGGCCCACTTGGTGTGTGCTTGGGCTGAGCTTGAAGTTTACACGTGCAGAGGCTTCTTTTGGAGTTGAACGCCAAGTTGTAACGTGTTTTTGGCGTTCAACTCTGGTTCGTGACGTGTTTCTGGCGTTTAACTCCAGACTGCAGCATAGAACTGGCGTTCAACGCCCTTTTGCGTCATCTAAACTCAGCCAATGTATGGACTATTATATATTGCTGGAAAGCCCTGGATGTCTCATTTCCAACGCAATTGGAAGCGCGCCATTTTGAGTTCTGTAGCTCCAAAAAATCCACTTTGAGTGCAGGGAGGTCAGAATCCAACAGCATCAGCAGTCCTTCTTCTACCTCTGAATCTGATTTTTTCTCAAGTCCCTCAATTTCAGCCAGAAAATACCTGAAATTATAAAAAAAACACAAACTCATAGTAAAGTCCAGAAATGTGAATTTAACATAAAAACTAATAAAAACATCCCTAAAAGTAACTAGATCCTACTAAAAATATACTAAAAACAATGCCAAAAAGCGTATAAATTATCCGCTCATCACTTACTTAACAGAATTGAACCGTCGAGCTAGTGACGTTAAAGAAGCACTTGTTAAGAGGCAACCCAATCTTTAGTATCCCTGCATTGTTTTCTTGTTTTAGTATGTTATTATTTGTTAAGGTTTCTTTACTTTTATTTCTCTTTGAGTCATGCTCGTTGATTAAAATAGAAATATGGAGGCTTGGAATTGAAAGCGAAGTTGTTTGCAGCCAACGGACCTCACTGGCAACCTGGCATTTGGCGCAAGTGAGGTGGGGTTTAGTGCCAAGTTGGAGGCTCAAGAGGGAAGTGCATCCTGGAAGCTCGACGTTTGGCGCCAGCATAGTGACATTTAGCGCTAGGGATACGTCACTTGGGGATTTTGCCACTATCACCTTGGTGTTTGGCGCCGGCCCTTGGCGTTTGGCGCCAAGGTGTGCGAAAAAAAGGGATCGAGCTGGCATTCAGTGCCAGCTACCCAGCGTTTAACACCGATATACATGAAGTAAGTTTGGTGTCATTCGAGGAGGGTGGCGCTAAACGCCACGGACTCGGCATTTAGCGCTGGCAACGCGGAAGCCAACCCTCACCTTTTTTTATTCAAATTTTGAAACTAAATCCCTTGATTCTCTCTTCAACTCCACTTGATTCTCTTCACTATTTCCTCCTCTGACAGCGCTCCCCTCCCATCCAATCAAGCATTAGTCCCTTCCCCCAATTCCCTTCCCCACATTCCCGTAACTCCCCCTTCGTGTACCCCCTTTCCACCAACCCCCAATTCCCTCTTTCCTTACCCTATATATATACCCTTCTCACCCAATTCCCTACCCTCACTCCACATTCCCTTCTCCTTCATTCTTTTCCCCTTTCCCTGCCACACACATTCCCTTCTTCACCAAACGCCACTACACACCCCTACGCTCTCTATTAATTTTTTTCTTTTCCTTTTACTTGGCTCCCACCACCCAGCCCTCTCCTCCCCTAGTGCCCCCCTATTTTTTCTGTTCTTCTTCTATTTCCTCTATTTTCTTTTTGCTTGGGAATAAGAATATCCTCAAATTTGGTGTTGTCGAGCTAGCTCTTCAGTTTTCATTATCAATGGCACCCAAGGAAAGTAAATCGTCAAAAAAGAGAAAGGATAAGGAACCGATGACTGGCTCCTTTAATGAAAGTAAGTTCAGCTCCAAGTTACATATGGAGCACTTCTTTGAGCTCACATAAAAAAAGAAGGTGATTTTGGAGGTTAAGTTTAATCTCAAGCCGGATCAATATCTGAAAATCTGGCACCAAATTAAGAAAAGAGGCTGGGGTGTGCTTTGCAATCCGCACACCGAGGTCGGACAATTGAAGGTCCAAGAGTTTTATGGTAATATTTGGATCACATATAGAGATGTTCAAGCGGTGAACACCAAGGAGGATTACCCTAACCTTTGTGAGAGGAAGAATGTTAGACTTTAGCCCAAGGAGCGTCAGGGAGATCTTCCAACTGCCACCTCCCAACTTTCGCCTATACAACTACAATGAGAGGATGAGCAGGGATAAAAGGTATGATCAAGTGCTTGCAGATATTTTCCTCCCTAGTGCACAGTGGGGAATGGGTGTGGATGGCCATCAGAGTTAATTGGGGCAGAGTGACCTCAAGCTAGTGGCGAGAGAGTAGTTGGAGTTCATCCAACGATCCATTATTCCCACAAGCAACCGCTCTGAGTGCACTATTGACAGAGCCGTCATGATCCACTGCACCATGATAGGGCATGAGGTAGATATGGTTGAGATCATTCCCCAATAATTATACAACATTGCCTCTAACCCTTCCTCTCATGCCAAGTTGACCATCCCTCATCTCATTCACCGCCTTTGTGAAGCCGTAAGGGAGAACTTGGAGAATGACTTCTCTATTCCTATTGAGAGGCTTATCTCTAAGAAGACAATGGAATATTCAAGAAAATATGCAAGGATTCAAAGAGGAGGCCAAGTCCAAGAAGAAGTGCAGCAAGCTCCTCCACCACAAAAAGAGCAACCCTTCATGCCTCAAGAACACTATTTTCCACCACAAGAGTATTGGCAACAATTAATTGCGTCTCTTGAGTAAATGAGGGTGAACCAAGATAATATATAATATATAGGTATATATACTATATATATAAATATATAATATAATGAATATTATATTCAAAAATCTTATATTCAAATTGAAAAATTGAATATTGTATTAATTGATATCTTACTATATTTATCTTACTAAATAATCTTATTTATATATTACTATATTTAATATTTAGTTTAGAATATTTAATGCATATTTCATTTAAATGTATATTTAATGAGGAGGGATTCGAACCCCTGACATCGTAGTTCGTAGCCACATGCTGTAATCCAACTATATAACTAATTACTTCTTGAAAATTCTAAAAGTATTATTCAATTTTTTTATATGATACTGGGATTGATATTAAGAATGCCACAATGTCTTCCTCAACTAGATTGTGACTGAGCTAGAACACCAGCGTCTTGAACTTCTCCAAGTGAGACAAGAGATAGAGAGGCTGAGAAATACACATAGAGCACAACCTAATGAGGGGGATGACCATGATGAATATTAAGGTGGTTGAGTTCTTTTCATGCTTGCCTTTTGTTTCTCTTCCTTTATGATTATGATCATGTTTTCTGTTTATTTTGGTTTATTTGCATGATTTCTATTTTTTCATTTTTCTTCAGTTTTTAGTTAGTTTTTATTTTAATGATGTCTCATGTAATATCTTCAAGTGGTATTCAAAAAAAAAGAGAGAAAAGTAGTGTTAATACATTAGAAGTTGAGTTTATTCTACAAAAGTCTTGTCATATTACATGTGGTGGTGTATATACTTCTGATTAAGATGTCCATAGAAGAGAATGATGTGAATGACCTTGCAAAAAGGGGAATGTCAATTCTTGATGAACAAGGACCTAGAGAAGTGTTATGAGATTAGTGCACAAATTCTCACACCTTCGTACAGTTGTACCAGCAAGTGCACTGGGTCGTCCAAGTAATGCCTGAGCGAGTTAGGGTCAATCCCACGAGGATTGTGGTTTGAAGCAAGCTATGGTTATCTTGCAGGTCTTAGTCAGACGAAATCAAGAAGTCATTGGTTTGAAGTTGGTTAAAGGCTTAAGAAGAATATTGTATAAATTACTTTTTATATTTGAATGGAATCAATAATAGGAATATGGTTAAGGATTGGAGTTGCTTTGTCTTTCTGAATTAACTCTGGTAGTACTGTCTCCTTTGCTTGTGAATGATTTCTTTTATGGTAGGCTGTATGTGATCAACGCCATTGGCCATGGTAATCAATCTCCTCTGCTTCAGATCAAACTCCGTATGGCCACGGTCATCCAATCTGAACGAGGGTGAAGCTCTAGTAGTTCATTCTCTTGGCGATCCTACTCAAAATGCCACAGACAAGATCGAATCTTCTGGATCAGAGAATGCTGCTCCTTTGGGTTCTAGCCTCTACCACAGAGACCCTAATCTCTCCCAGAAATTGGCTGAACTGGTGTCTCGAGAAGTTCCCAACGAAGTCGTGGATTAGCCGTCTGAGAGATGTATAATTGGTGCACAAAATCACAATCACACTTTTGCAATTCCGCACAACTAACCAGCAAGTGCACTGGGTCGTCCAAGTAATACCTTACGTGAGTAAGGGTCGATCCCACGAAGATTGTCGGCTTGAAGCAAGCTATGGTTATCTTGTAACTCTTAGTCAGGATATCAATAATAATTCTCAGTTTTAATTAGAATGAGTAAAAGAACATGGATTAAATAATACTTGTTATGCAGTAATGGAGAACAGGTTGAGATTTTGGAGATGCTCTGTCTTCTGAATCTCTGCTTTTCTACTGTCTTCTTCTTCACGCATGCAAGGCTCCTTCCATGGCAAGCTGTATGTTGGTGGATCACCGTTGTCAATGGCTACCATCTATCCTCTCAGTGAAAATGGTCCAGCTACGAGTTTCGTAGGGCTAATCATCTGTGAGTTCTCACTAGCGTTGGAATAAGATCCATTGATCCTTTTGCACACTGTCACTGCGCCCAACATTTGTGAGTTTGAAACTCGTCACAGTCATCCCTTCCCGGATCCTACTCGGAATACCACAGACAAGGTTTAGACTTTCTGGATCTCAAGAATGCTGCCAATTGATTCTAGCTTATACCACGAAGACTCTGATCTCACAGATTTGAATACTCTGTTGTTAGGAGATGCAATCAAACTCGTGAACCAGGAACCAAAGAGATACACACTCAATCTAAGGTAGAACGGAAGTGGTTGTCAGGCACGCGTTCATGGTTTGAGAATGGTGATGAGTGTCATGGATCATCACATTCATCATGTTGAAGTTCGAGTGAATATCTTAGAATAGAAACAAGCGTGATTGAATGGAAAACAATAGTAATTGCATTAATTCATCGAGACACAGCAGAGCTCCTCACCCTCAACCATGGGGTTTAGAGACTCATGCCGTAGAAAATACAAGTTCTGATGTAAAAATATCCTGAGGTACAAAATGAATCTCTAAAAGTAGTTTTTATAATGAACCAGTGACCTAGGTTTGCAGAAAATGAGTAAGCTAAGATAGATAGTGCAGAAATCCACTTCTGGGGCCCACTTGGTGTGTGTTTGGGCTGAGCATTGAAGCTTTCATATGTAGAGACTTTTCTTGGAGTTAAACGCCAGATCTGGTGCCAGTTTGGGCGTTTAACTCCAGCTTTTATGCCATTTCTGGCATTTAACGCCAGAATAGGGTAGAAAACTGGCGTTTAAATGCCAGTTTGCGTTATCAAAACTCGGGAAAAATATGGACTATTATATATTGCCGGAAATCCCAGGATGTCTACTTTCCAATGCAATTGAGAGCGCACCAATTAAACTTTTGTAGCTTGAGAAAATCCATTTCGAGTGCAGGAGGGTCAGAATCCAACAGCATCTGCAGTCCTTTTTCAGCCTCTGAATCAGATTTTTGCTCAGGTCCATCAATTTCAGCCAGAAAATACCTAAAATCACAGAAAAATATACAAACTCATAGTAAAGTCCAGAAATATGAATTTTGCATAAAAACTAATAAAAAATATACTAAAAACTAACTAAACCATACTAAAAACTATGTAAAAATAGTGCCAAAAAGCGTATAAATTATCCGCTCATCAATAATCAAGCTAGCGGTTCGCACTTTTCAGTCACGTATTCACACGGACCCAAGTAGACACGGGTGATTGTCAGGAACGTGATCTTAGTATGATGAATAGAGCTGATTGTCACTGATCATCCTATTCACCATGTTAAAGAACGAGTATACATCTTAGAATTAAATCAAACACGGATCGAAGAGAAACAGTAATACTTTTATTAATTCATAGGACTTAGCAAGGCTCCTTCCCTCAACCTAGGAGGTTTAGAAACTCATAATGAAAGAAAATACAATATGGTAAATGAAAATATGGTGTGCGTCTTAGATCCTCCGAATAACATAAATCTAATCCCTTAAATACTAAACAAATAACTAGTAAGGATAAAACGGTCTTTTTAGTGCTAAAGTCCACTTCCGGAGCCCACTTGGTGAGTGTTTGGGCTGAGCTTTTATGAGATCCATGTACTATGAGGCTTCTAGGGCATTGAAAGCTGGCTAGGGGGTCCTCTTTGGGCGTTTGGATGTTGGTCTCTTCTCCTTGGGCGCTGGACGCGTGAAAGGGGGCAGGAGGCTGGCGTTGAACGCCAATTTTGGGCCTTTTAATCTGAAGCAAGGTATAGACTATTAAACAAAACATATAAACTTAATAAAAATTGTACAAAAATACACAAACTCATAGTAGAATCCAAAAATGTGAATTTTACACTAAAACCTATAAAAACTTAATAAAAATTAAACAAAACATACTAAAAACTATATGAAAATGATGCCAAAAAGCGTATAAAATATCCGCTCATCACAACACCAAACTTAAACTATTGCTTGTCCCCAAGCAACTAAAAACACAGTAGGATAAAAAGGAAAGTAAGATACAATAAATCTCAGAGTTTCCAATGAAGCTCAGTTTCAATCAGATGAGCGGGACTTAGTAGCTTTTTGCTTCTGAATAGTTTTGGCATCTTACTATCCATTGAAACTCTGAAATGTTGGTCTCGTTAGGAACTTAGAATCCATATGATATTATTGACTCTTCTAGTTCAGCTCTTTTTTATTCTTGAACACAGCTTTTAGAGTCTTGGCCGTGACCCTAAGCACTTTGTTTTCCTGTTACCACCGGATACATAAATGCCACGGACACTTTAACTAGGTGAACCTTTTCAGATTGTGATTTAGCTTTGCTAGAATCCCCAGATAGAGATGTCCAGAGTTCTTAAGCATACTCTTTTTGCTTTGGATCACGACTTTAACCGCTCAGTCTCAAACTTTTCACTTGACACCTTCACGCCACAAGCACATGGTTAGGAACAGCTTGGTTGAGCCGCTTAGGCCAAGATTTTATTCCCTTAGGCCCTCCTATCCGCTATTGCTCAAAGCCTTGGATCCTTTTACCCTTGCCTTTTGGTTTAAAGGGTCACTGGATTTTTCAATCTGCCCTCCTTTTCCTGTATTTTTGGACAGTCATGGATTTTTCTCTTTTTTTTTTCGCATGCATTAATTTTTTTTCTTTTGTAACATGCTTTTTCTTTTTCTTTTGCTGCTTTTTCTTGCCTCAAGAATCAATTTATTCAGATTTTTCAGATTACCCATAATACTTTACTTTCATAATCATTCTTTCAAGAGCCAACATTCTAAAATTTCAACTTCAAATATGCACTGTTTATTCATACATTCAGAAAATAAAAGCAATGCCACCACATCAAAATAATTGAACTATTATTATTTTAAACTTGAAATTCATGTATCTCTCAATTCTTTTTAAATAAAATTTTTCTTTTAAGCAAGGTGAGAGATATATGGAATAGTTTACATCTTTATGGCATAAATGCAAATGATCATGCAACAAGAGCAAGAGAACAGACAATACAACATAACAGAAAATAGAAAAATATTAAAAAGAAATGAAGTAAAAGAGAACGAATCCACCTTTAATGATGGCGATTAGTACTCCTCCTTGAGGATCCAATGTGATGCTTGATCTCTTCAATGTCATTCCTTTGCCTTTGTTGTTCTTCCTTCATATCCCTTTGTTCTTTCCTTATGGCTCTTTGATCTTCTCTTATTTCATTGAGGGTGGTGGAATGCTCTTGATGCTCCACCCTCAATTACTCCATGTTAGTGCTTAGTTCTCCAAGAGAAGTCTGCCATTGATCCTAATAGCTTTGAGGAGGAAAATACATCCCTTGAGACATCTCAGGGATCTCATGCTGAGGCGGCTGCACAGGCTCTTGTGCATGCTCTCTTATTTGCTCCATCCTTTTCTTAGTGATAGGTTTGTCCTCCCTAATGCAGATATCTCCTTCTATGACAATTTCAACCGAATTGCATAGATGACAGATGAGGTGTGGGAATGCCAACCTTGCATTGGTGGAAGGCTTCTTAGCTATCCTGTACAGTTCTTGAGGAATCACCTCATGTACTTCCACCTCACTTCTAATCATAATGCAATGGATCATGATGGCTCTGTCAACAATCACTTTTGACTGGTTGCTAGTGGGAATAATGGAACGTTGGATGAATTCCAACCATCCTCTAGCTATGGGCTTGAGGTCAGGCCTTCTTAGTTGAATGGGATTGCCTTGGGAATCCCTTTTCCACTGTGCTCCTTCTACACAGATGTCTAAGAGTACTTGATCCAATCTCTGATCAAAGTTGACTTTCCTAGTGTAAGAATGTGGGTCCCCTTGCATCAGAGGCAAGTTGTACGCCAATCTCACACTTTCCGGGCTGAAATCTAAGATTCTCCCTTGGACCATGATGCTTCAATTCCTTGGATTTGGGTTCACACTAGTGTCATGATTTTTAGTAACCCATGCATTAGCATAGAACTATTGCACCATTAAAATCCTAACATCTTGAATGGGATTGGTTAGGACTTCCCAACCTCTTCTCCAGATCTCTCTTCAGATTTTCGAATACTCATTCTTCTTGAGCTTGAAAGGGACCTCAGGGATCACTTTCTTCTTTGCCACTACTTCATAGAAGTGATTTTGGTGGGCTTTGGTGATGAATCTCTCCATCTCCCAAGATTCAGAGGAGGTGGCTACTGCTTTTTCTTTCCTCTTTCTAGAGTATTCTCCAACCATGGGTGCCATAAATGGTAATAGAAAGAAAAAAGCTAGGTTTTTCCAACACAAAACTTAAAACTTTGCTCATTCTTGAGCAAAAATAAGGAAAAGAGAAGAATGGAGTAGAAGAAGAAGAAAATAGAGAAAGATAGAGGGAGAGAGAAGGCTCGGCCAAGTAGGGTTTATGAGTGTATAGGAGAGGTGTGTGTATGAAGGGTTATGAATAGGGGTATTTATAGGAGTAGGGTAGGGTTAGGTTTCGGCCATGGGTTGGGTTTTGGGTGGAAAATTTGATTTTGAATTGGGTGGGGGTTGGTTGGAGTTATGACAGTTTCGGGTAAGTGATGTGGATGTGATTAGGCTAGGGTTAGGGAAGTGTGTATGGGGAAGTGTGAAAGTAAGTGGGGTAGGTGAAGATGCTGTGGAACCCACTGGTCCTGAGAGGCTAGGGAATTCAGATTCCCTGCCCTCTGCACTGGCGTTTGAACGCCCAGGGTCTGCTCTTTGGCTGGTATTCAACGCCAACAATGCTGCCCATTTGGGGCGTTGGACGCCCAGCTAGGGATCCCTGGCTAGCATTCAACTTTTAATAACACTCCATCCAGAGTGTTATATTTTCATTGCTGAACAATCTGTGTCTGTTCTAACTACTGCATATGATCATGACCCTAAAAATAACTGAAAGAAAAACAAAATGAAAGATAATAATAAAAATTAATTAAGGTTGGATTGCCTCCCAACAAGCTCTTCTTTAACATCATTAGCTTGACGATTAGCTCCTTACGGAGGTGAGTATGGGCTCAGATTTTCGCCCCTTACATTGAACTTTCTTCCTATCTTCTCATGAATGAGCTCCACATGCTCTAGAGACAGGATACGACTCACTGTATGTAGCATGACTGGTTTCTTGGTGAAGACAACTCTCATCCCAAGTGAGAGGCCTTCAGTTGGGACTTTCTTATCCCTCCAGCCTTTATATACTTTCTTCCCAGTACCTTTGTGCTTAGAGCTTGTTGATGGCTGCCCAACACCAAACTTAGAATTGATGTTTGGGGGTTAGACAAAGCTCTGCACAGAAAGAGAGGGTTAGAACACTAGGTGTTGCACAGTTATCTCTCTTTTAGAGGAAGAATTGGGGTGAGGCATCTTGAACAAGATGTGATCCTCCCCTAGATGTAGAGTTAGTTCTCCCCTAGCCACATTAATGATAGCATTGGCAGTGGCTAGGAAAGGTCTTCCAAGGATGACAGAGTCATCCTCATCCTCTCCAATATCCAAGACTATGAAGTTTGCAGGTATGTAGTAGCCTTTAACCTTTACCAAGGCATCCTCTACTAAGCAATATGGTTTCTTCATTGTCTTGTCTGCCATCTCTAATGAGATGTTTGTAGCTTGTACCTCAAGGATTCCTAGCTTTTCCATTACAGAGAGTGACATGAGGTTTATGCTTGACTCTAGGTCACATAAAGCCTTGTCAAAGGTCATGGTGCCTTTAGTGCAAGGGATCAGGAAGCGTCCATGATCTGGAAGCTTCTGAGGTAGCTTCTGCTAAACCAAAGTATGGAGTTCTTTGGAAAGCAGTGGAGGTTCTTCCTCTCAAGGCTTTGTACCAAATAGCTTGGCATTCATCTTCATAAGAGCTTTTAGGTACTGAGCAACTTGCTCCTCCCTAATGTCTTCATCCTCATCAGAGGATGAGTATTCATCAAAACTTATGTACTGCAGGAGGGCACGCAAGGGAACCTCTATGGTCTTTATATGAGCCTTGGCTTCCTTTGGTTTTGGGATAGGATTGTTTGAGTGGGAATTGAGCATTCAGAGGGTGTGCTTTTACTGGCGTTCAACGCCAGCTCTGTTAGCTCTTTGGGCATTGAACTCCCTTGCTGTGCACCCTTACTAGTGTTAAACGCCAGTTCCTCTATCCTTTTGGGCATTGAACCCCAGCAGGGGTATTTTTGTTGACGTTCAACGCCAGCTTCCTTGGCTGGTTGGGCGTTGAACGCTTAGAGGGGTTCCTCACTGGCGTTCAGCACCAAAATGCCTGTCTGTTAGGGCATTGAACGCCCAGTGAGGGGTAGTGAGGGGTTCCTCACTAGCGTTCAGCGCCAGAGTTCCTGCATATTTGGGCGTTGAACGCCCAGCCAGTACTCCCTGGCTGGCGTTCAACACTAGCTCTGTGCCAAGATGGGCGTTGAATGCCCAGTGAGGGCTTCCTCACTGGCGTTTAGCGCCAGACTTGCTGCCAGATTGGGCATTGAACGCCCAGTGATTTGTTCTTCACTGGCATTCAACGCCACCCCATTCTCTCCAGATTCAGCCTCAACCTTAGAGGTGATGGCCTTGCACTCTTCTCTTGAGTTCACCTCACGAGGTGTTTCTTGGAAGAGTGTTAGGAAGAATCTCAGGGATCCTCTTGCTCAGCTGACCAACTTGTACCTCTAAATTTCTAATAGAGGACCTTGTTTCATTCATGAAACTATGAGTGGTCTTAGAGAGGCTGGAAACCAAAGTGACTAAGTCAGAAAGGCTCTGCTTAGAGGTTTCCATATTCCCTTAAGAAGATGGGAATGGTGGTCTGTTGTTGAACTTATTCTGGTTCCTTCCACCTTGATTATTATTGAAGCCTTGCTGAGGCTTCTGTTGATCCTTCCATGAAAGGTTAGGATGATTCCTCCATGAAGGATTGTAGGTGTTTCCATAGGGTTCTCCCATGTAATTCACCTCTTCCATAGTGGGTTGATCAGAATCATAAGCATCTACATCAGGAGATATTTCTTGGGTACTGCCAGCTGCTGTAGTTTGCATTCCAGTTAAATGATGAGAGATCATATTGACCTTTGATAGGTTGACTATCGTCGGTAAAGAATTTCACAAAATATTCACGTTGCAAGTATAGCTCTCAACTGACAAATAATCCTCGAATCAAATTTTAAGGAATTGGTTGTCACAAAATTCAACCCCAATAAAAGTAACCAAAGTATTCAAACCTCGGGTCATCTCACAAGGAATGGGCAAACATGTGCATCAACATTGGTTAGAATTCCGGGGTTGGAAGTCATGATCAAGAGATTAAACTAATAGACTTAACAAGCAAGAAATCTTAAAGTGCAAGAAACTAAATCAAGTAACTAAAGCAAGGTATGAGTAATTTCAAATTAATAAGAGAACATCCAATATAATTCTACTCTAAAACTAAACGAGTAACTATAACTAGAATTAAGCAATTGGAATTTTTGGGTTTCAAATATGAATAATAAAAGCAACTCTTGGCTAGGCATAGGAATTGGGGTCACTATCCTTGTCTAATAACCATATCTTGACAATTATGAGGAACCAAACTCACTAAGTCTACCTCCAAGAGCTTTGAGTACGTAATGTTTACTCCTAAGCTTGAGGTACGTCAAGTGGCTTGATCAATCTCAACGCATAAGTCCCAATCCAACTACCAATTGAATTAGTAGTGGATTAGTGTCAATGGGTATCAACTTAACCACTAAGGGCTCTCAAATCACCAAATCAATTAGACCAATGACTCAAGTTTATCCAATTCCCTTAGCCTAGACTAAGAGTAAAGAAAACTACTTCATAATCAAAGGAAACATTTCATCAAACACATGGCATGCATTAATAAAAGACATATTCAAATTGCAAATAAATTAGAAATTGAAAGTACCCACTAACAATTATCAATATAAAACTACTCAATCAACACTATTAACCATGGAAAACATCAATGTATCATTAATCATTCAAGATCCACAAGGTTCACAAGATGAATAGAAAATGGAAAATAACAAGGAAACATAAATCTAACACAAGATCTCAACAAATTCATATTAGGGAATTCAAATTAAGTAATCAAAACTAGAAATCAATAAAACCCAATTCAGAATTCAACAAGAGAAGATCAAATCAAACTAGGTCAAGAGAGGAATAAGGGTTTCTCTCTCTAGAAGAACAAAAACAAAAAACTAGCCAAAATTGTGTCTAAGTGTGTAATGAATGATCCCCCCTAGAGTTCCTGGGTCTTTTCCATGCAGAATCAGCTTGAATTTAGGCCTGCTGAGCCTCAGAAATCGCCAGCCACGATTTTTTTAATGAGGTCACGTGCTGCTCGTCACGCGTACGCATCATGTACGTGTACGTGTCGCCTGAATTTCGCGATCCACGCGGACGCGGCTGATGCTTGAGCATCTTTTCTATCTTTTCCTAATGAATTTACATTCAATTTGTTGAGTTTAATCAAGAATTAATTATATTTTAGCCACTATAGATGCTACTTTGAGTCATGTGCAATTCTGTTTATTTTAGGTAGCATTCGACTGGATTTGATGGAGTTTTCGCAGAAAAAGAGAAGAAGGCGAATGATGCTGTCAACCCTGACCTCTCTACACTCAAACCTAAATAACTCGAGCTACAGAGATTTGATTGACGTGATTCTAGCGACATTAGAAAGCTAATATCCAGAGTTTTCCAATGATATATAATAGTATACACTTCTTTTCTATTTGTACGGTCAAAGTGGCGCCTAACTTGGAATTTCTCAAGTTAGGCGCCAGAACCACAAATTCTCCAAAAGCACATGATTACATGCGCCAGTTAAAAGGGGAGCAATGGTCCCCCTTCCATCTACTTGATGCTGCACGATTGTTTTTTATTCAATTTTGATTAAATCTTTTATTTTAATTACAAATAGAAAAAGATATTATTTAGTTTTAGAAAATATATTTTACATTAATTAGGATTAGATATAAAAGGAATCTTCAATCTCTTCTCTTCTACCTCATTCCGCAATTTACAGTTTTTCAGAATCCTAGTTTTCTCTCTGAACCATGAGCAACTAAACCTTCACTATTAAGGTTAGGAGCTCTATCTATTGTATGCATTGATACTATTATTTTTCTATTTTAATTCATGTACTAATTTATAATTCAAGCATTGTTTTTGTTTTTTATTTTATGAATTTGGGTGGAACGAAAGTATGACCCTTGTTCTAATTGAGTTCTTATATAACTTGGAAAAGCTCTTTATTTGAACAACAACTTGAAAACAATTTCTCCTAAACTTCTAATTATCTGGATTTAACGGGATACGTGACATATAATCCTCTTATATTTGGATAATTAGGGTTTTTGTGGCACATAAACTAGATTTGAGCTTCACCCTCTAATTGGAATTAAGTGACCAAGAAATTGGCGGTTGATGAATTTTAGAGGAGACTAAAAAGGTCTAAGGAATTAGAGTTTAGTCACATACAGTTTGCCATGAATTAAATATTGCATGATTAAAATAGTTAGTAAGAAAAGTCAATCCGGAAAATAGATAACTCTGAAGTCTTAACTATTTCTCAATATATTATTCACTACTTGTTTACTGCTTGCTTTCTAATATTCTGAATTTACTGTTAATGCTTTTGAACCTTCAACACCATTTTCTATTTGTCTGACTAAGTAAATTAATCAACCATTGTTGCTTAGTCCATCAATCCTCATGGGATCGACCCTCACTCACCTGAGGTATTACTTGGTACGACCTGGTGCACTTGCTGGTTAGTTTGTGGGTTATAAATTTCGTACCAAATTTTTAGCGCCGTTGCCGGGGATTAACTGTGATTGATAACTACTTGTTGTTTGATTGCTTAGATTAGATAATTTTTTCTTTAATTTTTTAATATTATTAATTTTTATTTCCCATTTCTTTTTTTTTTCTTTACGTTTTTTTTTCTTTACGTTGTTTCCTTTTCGTTCATAACCCCCTCCCTTTGTATTTGTTTGGTTTAATTTTACTTTCCTTTTTTTCCCTCTGTCCGTGCATTCCTTTTCCTTTCTTTTTATTTTATTTTATTTAATTTTATTTTTTCAAAACTTTCGTTCTTCATTTATTTTTCCTTTTTAATTTTATTTTCGTTTTATTTTTTCCCATTAATTTTTATCTTTTTATATTTTATTAGTTTTATTTTATTTTCGTCTTTAATAAAAAATTAGATATAAATATATACCTATTTATTGCATCATATATTTATTTTTCCTTAATTTCAGTTTGGTGTTGTCGCTTTAATTTTATTTTAATTTTTTTGTTTTATTTTTTATTTATTTATTTAGAAATTTTTAGC
The DNA here is from genome assembly GCF_003086295.3 of Arachis hypogaea. Taxonomy (NCBI): domain Eukaryota; kingdom Viridiplantae; phylum Streptophyta; class Magnoliopsida; order Fabales; family Fabaceae; genus Arachis; species Arachis hypogaea. The sequence goes on from NC_092055.1 coordinate 104,019,336, forward strand.
TTAATATTATTTATAATTTTCGAAATTTGCTTATCTTAATTAGTTAGTTGTTTATTTTATTATTTTACACATGTTAACTTAACGAAAATTCTATGCACTCTGACGTAGAGAATCTCACCTTTTTTTGTCTTCTGTCTGTTTATGAGCAGGAATAGAGACAAAGAACCTCTTTTAGACTTTGATCCTAAACCTGAAAGGACTTTCAAGCGGCGTTTGCGACAAGTAAGACTTTACAAGGCTGCAGAGTCCACTATGGATCATAATAATGCTGCTAATGCCAATATGGCAAATCTGAATGGGAATGAGGAACCTAGAAGAGTGCTTGGCTCTTACACTACTCCTAATGCAGATCTTTATGGAAAAAATATTGTGGTGCCTTCCATAGCTGCAAACAATTTTGAACTGAAGTCTCAGCTTGTCACTCTTGTGCAACAAAATTGCCAGTATCATGGACTTTCTCAGGAAGACCCGAATTAATTTATTTCTGATTTTCTTTAGATTTGTGATACTGTGAAGACCAATGGAGTGAATCCTGAGGTGTACAAACTCATGATCTTCCCATTTGCTGTGAGAGATAGAGCAAAACTGTGGTTAGATTCTCAACCCAAGGAGAGTCTGGATACTTGGGACAAGATTGTCACTGGATTTCTGACAAAATTTTTCCCACCTCAAAAGCTTACTAAGCTAAGGGTGGAGGTTCAGACTTTCAGACAAAAAAAAGGTGAGACCCTTTATGAAGCTTGGGAGAGATTCAAGCTACTGACTAGGCAATGTCCTCCGGACATGTTCTCTAGATGGACTCAGCTGGATATCTTTTATGAGGGTTTATGTGAAATGTCCAAGATGCGCTTGGATAATTCTGCAGGTGGTTCTTTGCACATGAAGAAGACACCAGGGGAGACTATTGAGCTTATTGAGTTGGTTGCTAATAACCAATACTTATATTCCTCTAATAGGAATCTTTGCACTCTGAGACTGATAAACCACTATTTTATGGTTTATATTGTGTTTAATTGTGTGGTTTTATCATGATCCTTACCCACTTATTCATTAAATTAGCATGAAATTATAATCCCATCCTAAATTTATAACATGTTTGAAAACTGCTTCCTAGGGACTTTAACTATGTATTTTTAATTCTCCTTTATTTCATTCGATGCCATGATCTATGTGTTGAGTGTTTCAGACTTTATAGGGCATGAATGAGTTGGAGATTGGAAAGGGAGCTAGCAAAAATGGAAGGAACACAAGAATTTGAGGAGATAACCAGCGAGAAGTGACGCGGTCGCATGGCTCACGCGGCCGCGCGAAGGAGAGCGAATCGCAGTGACGCGGATTGGAAAAGCTCAGGCGACGCGGTAGCGTGGACGACGCGAACGCGTGGCAAGGAAAAGCACGAATGACGCGTCAGCATGGATGACGCGATCGCGTGACATGTGTGATCTGCATAATCTGTAGACTTCGCTGGGGGCGATTTTGGACCTCATTTCGACCCAGTTTTCGGCCCAAAACAGCAGACTAGAGCCAGAGAATATGCAAAAACAAACAACAACATTCATTCTACACAGTAGACAGTTTTTAGAGCTAGTTTTTCCTCCTTTAGGTTTTTCTCTCTAGGTTTTAGAATTTTAATTTTGGGAATTGATCTTAGCATTGGAACATTGAGAAGAGTTATTTTTCCTCATCAAGACCTCGTCATTCTAGTTCGTTCTCTTAACTTGGTTTTATTCTTCCATGTTCTTTGCTTTGTTCAATTTTGTCATTTGAATACTTTCATGATTATTTGATACAAGGATTATTTCTTCTATTTTAATTTATTTCTCCATTCCAATAATCATGTCTTCTTTTAATTCCCTTTCATGTGTTATGGATTTATTATTTGCAATGAGTGAGTAGTTCCCTCACTTGATGGGGAGTTGATTGAAAGGAACTCTTGAGTTGAAAGGATTGAAAGAAAAATTGTAATTGGGTTAACTGTTGAATTGTTATCTAATCACTAACACCAATCCCTTTGAACTAAGTGGGTTGCAACTCGTGAATAGATCTAGCATTCCAACTTGTTTGACTTTCCCTTACCTAGTAAAGGATAACTAAACAGAACAACCATTAATTACAAATTAACCTTAAGATCATTCCATCAATAATAGAGATTCCAACTAATCAACTCCCAGTCAAGGCTTTTATTCATATTATTTAAATTTTCCCTTTTTAATTTTCCCTCTACTTAACTCAACTTCTTGGAACATCTGATTAATAAAATAGCACACTTTTCTGCAACTCGTTGGGAGACGACCTGGGACTTAAACTCCCAGTAATTTTTAATTTAAACTCTCTGTGACATATTTCTAAATTGATAGGCAGATTTTCGGTGAGTTAAGAACTATACTTGCAACGTAACTATTTTAATAATTTTTAATTTACCAACTTCTGCCCCTCATCAATTTTTGGCGCCGTTGCCGGGGAGTTGCAATAGAGTGCTAAAGTTATTAATTAGAATTTATTTATTTGCATTTTATTTTATTTTGTTACTATGAGCTGCATGTTTCTTCCGTCAAATGACGCGTTCACTTCCTGATCCGCGCTTGCTAATATTCGATCCTGAAATTGAAAGGACTATTTCACGAATAAGGCGAGAACAGCATCGGTTAGTCCGCTCTGAGGGCAGATCTGAAAGTGAACTTGAGGAAGAAACTAACCCCCGTTCTACTGATTCGGTTGTTTTACGTGCAGAAGACATGGCAGCTAGGAGAGTTACCATCCAGGAGGAAGGAGCCCCTGATTTTACAATGCAACCGTTTCAAGCGCATCATCCAGCGGTGGCTACAGATTTTGAAATAAAGACCGCACTGCTAAATTTGATGCCCAAGTTTCATGGCCTACCTGCTCAAGAGCCTATCAAGCACTTGAGAGATTTCCAGGCAGCCTGTTCTACTGTCAGGCGTGATGGTACTGATGAAACTTCAATTTTGCTGAAAGCTTTCCCGTTTTCTCTTGAGGGAAAAGCAAGAGAGTGGTACTACACTCAACCTCTAGCAAATGTATCCAACTGGGATACACTCAGAAAGGAATTTTTGGATAAATTCTTTCCATCTGAAGTTACTGATAAACTGAGGAAGGATATTTCTACAATTGTTCAGGATGACAATGAGACTCTCTTTGAATACTGGGAGCGCTTCAATAATCTTCTGGAAGCATGCCCCACCACAGGATTGACAAGATAGTGTTGCTTAGCTATGTCACATAGGGCATGAGGCCCCAAGATAAGACCACATTGGAAAGTGCTAGCAATGGGTCTATGAAGAAGTACAAGACCACTAATGAGGCTTGGCAATTAATCAGTGATTTAGCTGAATCTACTAGGAATCACAGGCAAAAGCAAGGCCGTTCAAAAGCCGTTGCAGAAGTATCCTCTAACAGAGAGACTGCTGCTCTAGCTCAGAGTATATGTGAGATGACCAACTTGCTGAAGCAGATGCAATTGAATCAACAACAAGCTCAGCAAGCTCAACCTCCTCCGCCACAGCAAAACCAACAACTAGTCCCACAAAGAATTTGCGGAATCTGTGCTGATTATAGCCATTACACTGATGAATGTCTGCAACTCCAACAAGAAGACAACATGGTGGCATCCACTCATAACTTCTATGACCGCCCCAACCAAGGGTACAATCAAAGTGGAAATAATAACCATGGATGACAGGACAATTCTAACCAAAATTAGAGGGACAACAATAACAGAGAAGGCAGAGATAATCAGAGAAATCAGAGGTGGAATAATAACAACAACAGGCAGCAGAATCAACCTTACAGAGCACCTCACCTGAGGCAAAACCAAGGACCACAGAACAATCAACAGCAGACATCTCAATTTACTCATTCTTCTTTATCTCCTAATGAAGAGCTACTACAATCTTTTGAGCGAAGACAACAGACCATGGAAAATAACATGAATAGTATTAACGCCAGTCTGAATGGTCTCACCTCTACTTTGCAAGCTCTTATGTCACAGATTGGATTAACGTAAAATTCCAGTAACCAACCTTCAAGCTCCACTGGAATCCCTTCTCAACCATTACCCAATCCAAAGGGAGGCATTAATGCCATCACCCTAAGGTCTGGAACCACACTGCAGGAGAGGAATCAGGAGGAACCAAGCCCATCAGAACACACCTCAGCTGAAGAGGTAGTAGAAATAGAAGATGTTGAAGAGGAAGAGGACATACAGGACATAGCTGAAGAAGAAATAGCTCAACCACAGGAGGAAGCACCAAAAGGCACAGACACCACAGAGAACACTACTCCAATTCCATTTCCACAACTTGCAAGGAAGCCCAAGAAGCAGCTGGAACCCGACCCCAAAATGGTGGAAATATTCAAAAAGGTTGAGGTAACTGTTTCTCTTTTTGATGTTATTCAGCAGGTACCTAAATATGCAAAGTTTCTAAAAGACTTACGTATCCATAAAGACAAAATTAATGAATTAGAAACTATTCCTTTAGGTAGTTCTATATCTGCTTTAATGGGAGGATTACCTGAAAAATGTAGTGATCCAGGTCCTTGTATAGTTAGCTGTACTATTGGTGGTGTAGTAATTTATGATTGCATGTGTGATTTAGGAGCATGTGTCAGTATAATGCCTTTGTCTATATATGATATTTTGAGGCACCCTCCCTTAAAAAGGTCGGCAGCTCGTTTTGTGTTAGCAGATAAAAGCATTATTATAGTGGATGGAGTTGCTGAAGATGTTTTGGTGAACATTAAAGGACTTACATTTCCCACTGATTTTTATATCTTGGAGATGCCCCATAATGATTCAGATAAGCCATCATCAATCCTACTTAGAAGACCATTCCTGAAGACATCAAAATTCAAATTGGATGCTTTTTCAGGAACATACTCCTTTGAAATAGATGGCCGCAGAGTAATCTTCAATCTGAATGGAGTCATTGACAAACCCCCAGAAGATCGTTCCATCTTCCAGTGTGATGTCATAGATGAAAGTGTAGCTGAAGTTCACAAGGAAGAGTTTGAAGAGAGGCACACTGGACAAGGTCCAAGTGTGGGGACCCTCTTAACTGACAATGAAGGCACTTCGTCATTTTCACAAGCTCCAGATAATCCAGAGCCTACCCATGATCAAAAGTTAGAATTGAAGCCCCTCCCTCCACATCTCAAATATGCTTATCTTGAAGATGAGCAGCAGCTTCCAGTTATTATTGCAAGGGAACTTACTTCTCAACAAGAAGAGCAGTTACTTGATGTGTTGAGGAAGCATAAGAAGGCAATTGGGTGGAGCTTAGCAGACATAGTAGGCATCAACCCTCAAGTATGTGAGTACAGAATATTTTTAGAAGAGGGAGCAAGACCTGTCCGTCAACCCCAAAGAAGATTGAATCCCACCATCTTGGAAGTTGTCAAAAAGGAAGTGACCAGACTATTGGAAGCCGGTATCATATATCCCATTTCAGACAGTGAATGGGTAAGCCCAGTACAAGTGGTGCCCAAGAAGTCTGGAGTCACTACAGTGAAGAATGAGCATGGAGAGCTCATAGCAACTAGAGTTCAGAATGCTTGGAGAGTCTGCATTGATTACAGGCGTCTCAACCAAGCTACCCATAAGGATCACTACCCACTTCCATTCATTGATCAAATGCTGGATCGCCTGTCAGGTAAATCACATTATTGCTTTTTAGATGGATACACAGGTTATTTCCAGATTCATATAGCTCCTGAGGATCAGGAAAATACTACTTTTACATGTCCTTTTGGGACTTATGCTTACAAGAGAATGCCCTTTGGCTTGTGCAATGCACCAGCTACTTTCCAAAGGTGCATGATGAGTCTTTTCTCCGATCTTATTGAGGACTATATGAAAGTTTTTATGGATGATTTTAGCATTTATGGTGATTCTTTTAGCCTTTGCTTAGATGGATTATCTAGAGTATTAGATAGATGTGTTAATACAAATCTTGTATTAAACTTCGAAAAATGTCACTTTATGGTAAAACAAGGGATTGTATTAGGACATGTGGTATCTAATAATGGCATTTCTGTAGACCCAGCAAAGGTGAATGTTATTTCTAGTCTACCTTACCCCTCTTCTGTGAGGGAAGTCCGTTCGTTCCTTGGCCATGCAGGTTTTTACAGGACATTTATTAAGGACTTTAGTAAGGTCGCACTTCCCTTATCCAGATTACTGCAGAAGGATATTGAGTTTGCGTTCAGTGGGGATTGCAAACAAGCGTTTGATAAGCTGAAGACTGCTCTGACTCAAGCCCCAATTGTGAGAGGACCAGACTGGAGCCAGCTATTTGAAATCATGTGCGATGCTTCCAACTATGCAGTAGGAGCAGCGTTGGCTCAGCGTGAAGGTAAGGATCCTTTCGTTATTGCTTATGCGTCTAAGACTTTAGACACTGCCCAGTCCAATTATACTACTACTGAGAAAGAGCTTCTTGCTATTGTTTTTGCTCTGGATAAATTCTGAGCTTATTTACTTGGTACTAGAGTAGTAGTGTATTCGAACCATGCAGCTTTAAAGTATTTATTAGCTAAAAAGGAATCCAAACCAAGACTCATACGTTGGATACTTCTGTTACAAGAATTTGATTTAGAAATAAAGGATAGGAGTGGTAATCAGAATTTAGTGGCAGACCACTTGAGTCGCCTTGAGCATATTAAGGATGATTCTACTCCTATAGATGATAATTTTCCTTTTGATAACCTGCAAGCAGTATCTGAGGTAGTCCCTTGGTATGCACCTGTTGCTAATTATTTAGTTAGCTGCACATTTCCTCCAAATTTTTGTAAGCATCAAAGAGACAAGCTGAAAAGCGAGTCTAAATATTATATATGGGATGACCCATATTTATGGAGATGTGGCGCTGATCAAGTAATTAGACATTGTGTGCCTCAATCAGAATTCCAGTCCATTTTATAGGCCTGTCACTCATCTGAGAGTGGAGGACATTTTGGTCCTCAAAGGACAGCTAGAAAGATCTTAGACTGTGGATTCTGGTGGCCTACTCTTTTTAGAGACGCTGCTGAGTTTTGTAAATCTTGTCTCCCATGCCAGAAATTTGGTAATATATCCAAGAGGGATGAGATGCCTCAACAAATTATGCTTTTCTGTGAAATTTTTGATGTTTGTGGCATTGACTTCATGGGTCCATTTCCAAACTCTAATGGATATTTTTATATATTGTTAGCTGTGGATTATGTTTCCAAATGGGTGGAAGTAATTCCTACCCGCACTGATGATGCTAACACTGTTGTTTTCTTTGTGAGAAACCATATTATATGTCGCTTCGGATCACCACGAGCAATCGTGAGCGATCAAGGCACCCATTTTTGTAACAGGAGACTAACAGGATTAATGAAGAAGCATGGGATAATTCATAAAGTTGCAACAGCTTACCATCCCCAAACTAATGGGCAAGCCGAGGTGTCAAACAGAGAAATTAAGCGTATTTTGCAAAAGATAGTAAAGCCTCACAGAAAAGACTGGAGCACCAGGCTACAAGATGCACTCTGGGCATACAGAACAGCATACAAGACACCCATTGGGATGAGTCCTTTCCGCTTGGTTTATGGAAAAGCTTGTCATCTCCCAGTTGAAGTAGAACACAAAGCCTTTTGGGCAGTTAAGGAGTGCAACATGGGAATTGAGAAAGCCGGAGCTGAAAGGAAGTTGCAACTGCAGGAACTGGAGAGCCTTCGCCTAGAAGCTTATGAAAACTCCAGAATATACAAGAAAAAGATGAAGGCTGTACATGACCAAAACATCAAGAAGAAAGAGTTCCAACCTAGGGATTTAGTCCTCCTTTACAAATCTCGACTAAGGCTCATGCCAGGCAAGTTGAGATCAAGATGGGAAGGTCCATACAGAGTAGAGAAGGCCGAACCGTACGGAGTTTATCACCTAAGCCATCCTTCAAGCTTTGAACTTATTAAGGTTAATGGACAATGCCTGAAGCTATACCATGGCGAGAAGGTACAGAGAAACAAGGAGCTTGAGATCTTCCTCTTGGAAGATCCTCACATAGCAGAGGATTGAGCTAGTGGAGCGTCCAACTTACGGACGTTAAAGCAAAGTGCTAGGTGGGAGACAACCCACCATGGTATGATCGTTCTTTTCTTTATTTTTATTTTTAGTTTTTCCTATTCAATACCTCTTCCCTTTCTTAGTACTTTCATGCATCTGCATTTACATGTTTTTACTTTAAAAAAAAAAAATTTTGCTACGCGACGCGATCGCATCAGCGACGCGTCCGCGTCACAGGGAGAGTAAAGAAAAATAAAAACGAACAGAAAGTTACGCTGGAGTGTGGCTGGAGGCGTGCCAATGGCACAAATCCTCCCACGCGACTGCATCGCTGACGCGTCCGCGTCACATAGGAACTTTGGCCTTCCACGCGACCGCGTGCCCCACGCGGCCGCGTTCCCTGAGTTTTCGACGTAAAAGGGTGCACAATGCAATATTGTGCGAGAGTGATGCTGGATTGGTGCTGGAGGCACAATCCTTATCACGCGACCGCGTCATCCGTTTTCGGACGCACACTCACGCGATCGCGTGATCGACGCAATCGCGCCACCCCAATTTTGGCAACTAAATTAATTTGAACAGAGAGTTGTGCTGGTGCGAGGCTGCACTCGCGCCAGAAGCATAATATGGGTCACGCGACCGCGTGACCGATGCGATCGCGTCACCTTACTTGAAGCGCATTCACGCGAACGTGTGCCCCACGCGGTCGCGTCGCGTGCGCCGCACAGCTCAACCTAAATTGCCAAATTATCTTATCTTTCTCCCCTCCAAATCCTAGTTTTTCTTTCCCTCCTTATTTTTTCCTCCCCCCTTCCCTCTTCTATCTCACCTTTCACTCTCTATCTCTCTCACCTCCATTAACAAGGTTTTATTTTCTTCTTCCCTCTTTCTTTTTCTATCATTACTATTATTTTATATGTTATTTTCTTCTTCTTTTCTTTTTCTTTTTATTCTTCATATCTTTCCTTCTTTTTCTTTTCCCTTTTTACATGGTGTCAGAAATTTTTTTGAGTCATTATCCCTCGTTATATGCTTGTGGATTGTTACAAATTAATTGACAATTATTTTTATTCTAATTAAGGGATTGCTTGCATGTTCACCTTCATATTTTCTATACCTTATTCATCATGCATGCTATGTGTTTGTGAAAAGGCTCAAATGGCATTATGCACTTCTCTATGTTGTTATACTATTCAATGCTTGCTTTTCACAACTATCCTTTACTATTGTATTAATTGAATTTAATTGTCAATACAAACGTGATGGTTTGTTACAAAGTATTGCTTGGTCTATGCTACTCATGCCCTTTGCCGGCATGCCAATAAACACCTTGTAGTCACTTGTCTTTCTATGTACTAGCTATTTTCCATTGTTGGCTTTTCACATGTACTCGAGAGCATGTGTTAATGTCATCTACATCCTAATGTGCATCCATCACCACTCTTCCGTTCTCTTCCTTACTATATATCTATTTGAATTTAATTTACTTTCTCCTCTCTTTTCAGGATGGCCACCAAGAAAGGAAAGGAGAAAGCGACTCCTAAATCCTCAGCAAGAAGAGGCACTAAAAGAGCATTAGTGGTAGAGCCCTCTTCCACCACAGTCAAGCCCTCAACAAAAAGAGTTAAGAGGATAATAAAGGTTGATGAAAAGGAGAAAGCCTTTCCAGCAAAGGACACTGCGCGATTTTCCAATCGCTACTGTGAGCAGATGTTCCCTATCCTGGCAGAAAGAAACTATAACAATGAATACCTTCTTATCCTCCCGTCCAACATTGCTACCTTTGTTGAGCCGCAAATTGAACGAAGACAATGGAGTTTCCTACAGAGACAGCCAAGGCAGGTCAATCTTTCTTGGGTAGTTGAGTTCTACTCTAACTTCTACATGCCAACCCTGCAGTCTGTTTATGTCTGGCAGAAGCAAGTCCCCATCACAGAAGAGGCCATTCAGCAAGCTCTGAGTCTCCCCCCTATTCCAGAAGGAATGGACGCCTTCCAAGAAGCCGCACTTAAGCGCCAGAGGTACCAATTTGACTGGAACTCCGTTCTCGGAGTTATCGCATTACCTGGCAGCCATTGGATCTACGGATACCACCGTACCCGCCCTAAGGGAATCTTGGCTTCAGCACTTACCTTGGAGGCTCGTGTCTGGGCACAGATCATGTCCCATTACGTCTTTCCGAGCACTCATGAGTCCTCATTCACTGCGGACATGGCCGTTCTACTATGGTGCATCCTTACAGACCAACCTCTGAATCTCTCAAGACATCCGGAATGCTATGGGACACGTACAAATTGCGGGCAACTTACCTTTCCCCGCCTTGGTCTTAGATCTTGTCTCAACAGCCAGAGTCTCCTACAGAGTTGGGGACACCAAAGCCGTGCTTCCATGGGATGATCAGTATGTCCCTAACAGGAAATACCTCAGACTTCCAGCAGCCACTACAAGTCTTCCTACTGCTCCAGTTGAAGATAATCCTTCTTCAACACCAGAAGCACCTACAACTGATGAATTTCTCCAGCAGATAATCGAAAGGTTGGATCGGCAAGAACACAAAGCTAAGTTGAGAGAGCGCCGTAACGAGCGCCGATTCAAACACCTCAAGGAGCTACTCAAGGGACACTTCAGGGACTCGGATACCCCGGACTCCACTTCTTTTACCAGCACAGGGAGCCATGCCGGTCCCGATTGTGGAGATACTGCTACCAGCCCATCCCTGTTCCTGACAGACGGCACCGAGGACGGTGCAAAGCCTTAAGTATGGGGAGGTCGGTCAGTACCTGACTTCCGGAGGTAATCTCTCTTCTCTAGCACCAATAATTAGGATATTTTAGTTAGATTTTCTTTCTTTTATAGAATAGAATAAATTGCATAGGTTAGGATAATTGCATGCATGTTCTACTTGATTGAAAAGACAATAAGTTTCTTTTAAGACTCTATCTTTGGAACAAAATTTCACTAATTTTTCAAAATTTTATGATAAATTTGCTTGAGTTGTATTTGGAACATGACATTTGAGCTAAAGAACACACAACCTGTGAGAGATTTGAGCCTTTATGTATGGTTACATTATTTAACCATAATTATTTCTTTCTTGTGTGTTAACTTCCCTATGATTGTAATCTATATTTTGTTTTATCTTATATGTCCAATATTTATTATATTTGCATGCTTGCATATGATTGAGGCCATTATTTGTTTAAACTCACTTATCCAAATTAAGCCTACCCTTTCCAATTACCTTTTAACCACTTTGAGCCTTTAAATCCCATTTGTTCTATATTTTACCACATTACTAACCTTAAGCTGAAAAACAATTGTATATCCCAAATTGAATCTTTGGTTAGCTTAAGATAGAATTGTATGTGCTAGTTAAGTATGGGAGATTGTGGGAACAAAAGTTGTTAAGGGAATGTGTCATGAGAATTTAATGGAAATTTGGATACCTACTCATGTGAAACTATAAAAATTAAAAATCTATGTGCATTGATAAACTATAATTATTTTAATGTCAAATAAAAAAAATAAAAATAAAAATTTATTTATATAAATAAATAAGGGGACAAAATTACCCCAATGTTAAATTCAGAATTCAAAGATCAATGCACATATGATAAAATCAAATATAAAGTTGATACATGAGTATGAATAGAAAAAGAGAATTCTGGGTAGCTAGGTATGAACTTTAAGATTACATAAAAAAAAAATATATAGGTTGGGTTGAAGCTTGGGTTAATTAAAGATTCAATTTATTAGCTCACTTGACCAAATGTATACCCCTACCTGTACCTTAGCCCCATTACAACCTTGAAAAGACCTCATGATGTTTGCATTGGTATATTAACTGTTGTTGATTGGTTAGGAGAAAAAGAAAAGTTAGAAAGCATGATTAGAGAAGGATAGAGTGATTACCCTATACACTAGAGATTAGAGCGTACATACATTATCAGTGAGGGTTCAATGCTTGAATTTTCATGTTCCCTGCTTTCATGAGCTATCTTCTTGCACCTTTATCTGTTTTATTGTATAATGATAGAATTAGTGGAATTTGATTTGTAATTGTTTTGAAGAGCTTATTTACTTTTGATCAAGTGGGCAAGAATCATATAGTTGCATTTATTTATATATAGGCTTGCATTGCATTTCATGAGTTTCTACATGTTCATGCTTATTTCCTTATCTCCTTCAATTAAGCATGAGGACTTGCTAATGTTTAAGTGTGGGGAGGTTGATAAACCACTATTTTATGGTTTATATTGTGTTTAATTGTGTGGTTTTATCATGATCCTTACCCACTTATTCATTAAATTAGCATGAAATTATAATCCCTTCCTGAATTTATAACATTATTGAAAACTGCTTCCTAGGGACTTTAATTATGTATTTTTAATTCTCCTTTATTTCATTCGATGCCGTGATCTGTGTGTTGAATGTTTCAGACTTTATAGGGCATGAATGAGTTGGAGATTGGAAAGGAAGCTAGCAAAAATGGAAGGAACTCAAGAATTTGAGGAGATAACCAGCGAGAAGTGACGCGGTCGCATGGCTCACGTGACCGCGCGAAGGAGAGCGAATCGCAGTGACGCGGCCGCATGGCTCACGCGGCCGCGCGGATTGGAAAAGCTCAGGCGACGCGGTAGCATGGACGACGCAAACGCGTGGCAAGGAAAAGCGCGAATGACGCGTCCGTATGGATGACGCGATCGCGTGACATGTGTGATCTGCATAATCTGCAGACTTCGCTGGGAGCGATTTTGGACCTCATTTCGACCCAGTTTTCGGCCCGGAACAGCAGACTATAGACAGAGAATATGCAGAAACAAACAGCAACATTCATTCTACACAGTAGACAGTTTTTAGAGCTAGTTTTTCCTCCTCTAGGTTTTTCTCTCTAGGTTTTAGAATTTTAATTTTGGGAATTGATCTTAGCATTGGAACATTGAGAAGAGTTATTTTTCCTCATCAAGACCTCGTCATTCTAGTTCGTTCTCTTAACTTGGTTTTATTCTTCCATGTTCTTTGCTTTGTTCAATTTTGTCATTTGAATACTTTCATGATTATTTGATACAAGGATTATTTCTTCTATTTTAATTTATTTCTCCATTCCAATAATCATGTCTTCTTTTAATTTCCTTTCATGTGTTATGGATTTATTATTTGCAATGAGTGAGTAGTTTCCTCACTTGATGGGGAGTTGATTGAAAGGAACTCTTGAGTTGGAAGGATTGAAAGAAAAATTGTAATTGGGTTAACTGTTGAATTGTTATCTAATCACTAACACCGATCCCTTTGAACTAAGTGGGTTGCAACTCGTGAATAGATCTAGCATTCCAACTTGTTTGACTTTCCCTTACTTAGTAAAGGATAACTAAACAGAACAACCATTAATTACAAATTAACCTTGAGATCATTCCATCAATAATAGAGATTCCAACTAATCAACTCCCAGTCAAGGCTTTTATTCATATTATTTAAATTTCCCCTTTTTAATTTTCCCTCTACTTAACTTAACTTCTTGGAACATCTGATTAATAAAATAGCACACTTTTTTGCAACTCGTTGGGAGACGACCTGGGACTTAAACTCCCAGTAATTTTTAATTTAAACTCTCTGTGATATATTTCTAAATTGATAGGCAGATTTTTGGTGAGTTAAGAACTATACTTGCAACGTAACTATTTTAATAATTTTTAATTCACCAACTTCTGCCCCTCATCAGAGTCCTCTCAGAAGACAGGCGTGTTGGAAGTGGAAGCTGTTAATGCTCTTCTTGCTCAGAACAAGCTTATGTCTCAGCAAATAAATCTACTTACTCTACAGTTGAGTGGAATGCAAGTTTCAGCTGTCAACACTCAAAATGCACCTCAAGAGGTCCCTTATGACATGACAGGTAATTTGTGCAAAATGATTATTATGATTATGCTCAATCCTCTTATGAACAAGTCAATTACATGGGGAGTGCTCCTAGAAATCCCAATAATGATCCCTATTCTAAGACCTACAATCAGGAGTGGAGAAATCATCCAAATTTTGGGTGGAGAGAGCAACCTCAGAGGCCACAAAATTTTAATAATAATTCTCAGGGTGGTTTTCAATAGAATAATTTTAATAACCACCAGTTTCAGTCATCTCAGCAAGCAACTTCTCAACCCCAATAGAATAATGATTTGGAAGCAATATTGGCAAGTTTTAGACAGGAAACCAGAACATCAATCAAGAACTTGGAGATTCAGATGGTTCAATTAGCCACAAGAGTTAATGAAATTGATTAGAGGACGGCTAATAGCCTTCCTGGTAACACAATTCCAAATCCAAGAGAGGAGTGCAAGGCTATCACCTTGATAAGTGGACAAGTTGTAAGTATGAAAGCACAAGTTAATGAAGAGCCAGTTGAAAATAAAGCTCCAGAGGAGAAGAAAGAGGAGGTGGAGCATGTCCCTCCAAAGCGTGTAGATAATCCATTCCCAGACTCTCTTGACACTTATCCTACATTGCCTAAGGCACCTGAGTACAAGCCTAAAATGCCATATCCTTAGAGACTTCAAAAGGAGACCAAGGACAAGCAGTTTTCAAAGTTCTTGGAAGTCTTCAGAAAGTTGCAAATCAATATTCATTTTACTGAGGTTTTGGAGCAAATGCCTCTCTATGTCAAGTTCATGAAGGAGCTATTGTCAAAGAAGAAGCCTTTAAAGGGAGATGAGACAGTGGTCCTGACTAAGGAATGTAGTGCTATCATTCAGAATAACTTTCCAAGAAAGATGCCAGACCCAGGGAGCTTTCAAATCCCATGTACCATTGGGAGCACCACCTTTGAGAAAGTGTTATGTGATTTGGGAGCAAGCATTAATTTAATGCCCTTGTCTGTGATGAAGAAGTTGCAATTCCAAGAGGCATAACCCACAAGGATAGCATTACAGATGGCAAACAAATCTATAAAGCCTGCATATGGATTAGTAGAGAATATCTTGGTCAAAGTTGGTAAGTTCTTCCTCCCAGCTAATTTTGTGATTCTTGACACGGGGGAGGATGGGAATGCCTCTATAATTCTAGGAAGGCCATTCCTAGCCACTGGAAGAGCTCTAATTGATGTAGAAGTAGGAGAATTAGTACTTAGAGTGCATAATGAACAACTAGTCTTTCATGTCTTCAAAGATATGCATTCAGTAGGTGAAGAAGAGAGGTGCATGCAGACTGAGCTTATTGATCCAAACCTTCAAGAACCCCCTGATGATGCACAAGAGAATTTACAGCTTAAACCTCCTGTGGTGACAACCAATAAAATTCCTCCTGACATCAAACCTAAGTTTGGTGTCGGAAATGCATCATCTACCAAGGCGGAGGTTCCCAAAAAGAAGAAAGTACCCAGGGGATGGAGAAACAAAAAGATTCCCACTGAAGGTTTCTCCCCAGGAATGAAGTTGGTGTTGACTAGCAATCCAGTGTGGACTTATACGGTAAACAGAATCCTCTCTCTGGAGCATATTGAGTTATGTTATGGGGACACAGGAAAGAAATTTACAGTGAGGGGTAAAGAGCTGAGCCCCTATGATCCTCCTCCTTAGAGGAGCTGATCGTCAAGCTAGTGACGGTAAAGAAGCGCTTGTCGGGAGGTGACGAACGAATTTTTGCTAGTAAAGAATTTCACAATAAATTCTCGTTGCTAGTATAGTTTCTAAACCAACAAATAATCCTTTCATACAAAAATTTGGTTGTCACTAAGCAAACCCAATAAAAATAATAACCGAAGTATTCAAACCTCGGGTCGTCTCTCAAGGAATTGCAGGGAGGTGTACTTATAATTGGTTATGAGATTGTATCTTTTTGGGGTTTTGAATAAGGAACAAGAAGAGTAAATTTCAAGAATTAAACTAATAGCTAATAAAGCTCTTGGCAAGGTATGAGAATTAGAAGTCCTATCCTAGCTATCCTTATCAATTGTGACATCAATTGTCCATTACTACCACTTAGTTAACCTCTAACTATGAAGGAAAGTCAAGTGGATGAATTAATTTGATTCCTCAAGTCCTAGTCAACCCCTAAGGAAAGACTAGCTTTAGAGGGATCCAAACCAACTAGCAAATCTCAATTATCAACCAACAAAGGAGTTTGATAACTCAAGAGTCTCCAATTACTCAACCATAGCCAAGAGGAGAAAAATATACTTTAGAATCCAACCAAGCATTTTATCAAACACTTGGAAGGCATAACATAGAAGCATAGAAATTAATAAGAGATAATAAATTTAAACAACCAATTGCAAGCATCAATGATAACAAATAAAGCAAGAAGTAATAAACATGAAATACCTCAAATTGCATTAAATAGGAAATTGAATTTAACATGAAGGGTTCCTAAATTAAATTGGGAAAATAAATAAACCAACAAGAGAAATAGGTAAACTAAAGTGCTAGAACTAATAAGAGTAGAAGAGAAACTAAATCAAAGTAAAGTAGAAATCTGAAATTGAAAATAGCTAAACCTAAGAATCCTAAATCCTAGAGAGAGGAGAGAGCCTCTCTCTCTAAAAACTATATCTAAAACCTAAAATTATGTCAATGAATGTTGTATGAATGAATGAATGATTCCCCCATTCTATAGCCTCTATTCTGTGTTCTCGGGCTTGGAACTGGGCCCAAAAGTAGCCCAGAAATTGCCCCAGCACTTTCTGCAATTTCTGCACGTGACGCATGTCACGCGTACGCGTCGCTTGGCAAAAATTCTTGTCACGCGTATGCGTCGCTTGTCTTCTGCGCTAGTCACGCGTACGCGTCATGTACGCGCACGCATCACTTCCAGCTTCTTAAAACTTCATTTTCTTTCGTTCCTTCCACTTTTGTATGTTTCCTTCCATCCTCTAAGCCATTCCTGCCCTATAAAGCCTGAAAACACTGAACGCACAAATCACGGCATCGAATGGTATAAAGGGGAATTAAAATTGACAGTTTAAAGGCACAGGAAACATGTTTTCAACTATATCACAAAATTAGGAAGGATTTGTAAAACCATGCAAATTATATGAGTAAGTGTGCAAAGACTTGATAAAAATCACTCAATTCAGCACAAGATAAACCATAAAATAGTGGTTTATCAATCTTCCTACACTTAAACATTAGTATGTCCTCATGCTAAGCTCAAGAGAACCAAAAGAGTGAAGGCAGAATGGTGAAAATTTTGCATTGCAACCTGTTTAGGTGTGAGCCACCTACATGCATCATGCTATTCTTATATATATATGGTCAAATTGAGTTAAATATCCAAGAAATCATATATGCACAATCAAGGCTAAATCAATCATATCAAAACACATTCACAATTGAGTTGAGTTAATCAAAAGAGTTCACAAACTTGCTAGATAGGCAAAGATCAAATATGGAAATATGGAAATGAGCCATTGAACCCTCACTGAATTTGTATATGCACTCTAATCACTCAAGTGTTTGGGGTTAAACACTCTACTCTTCTCTAGTTATGCTTTCTAAAACTTTGTTCTTCATCTAACCAATCAACAAATATTTAGTGCACAAATGCAAACATCATGAGGTCTTTTCAAGGTTGTAATGGGGCTAAGGTAAGGGTGAGGATATATGTATGGCCAGGTGAGCTAAAATATGATTCTTTGACTAGTTTAAGCTCTCACCTACACACACACACACACACACACACACACACACACACACTCTATGTAATTTTAAAGATCATGCTTAGCTACCCATAATCTCACTTTTACATATTTTCACACACTCATGTGTCAGTTTTTCCTTAATTTCACCACATATGCATTGATCTTTCATTAAACTTAACATTGGGGTAATTTTGTCCCCTATTTATTTATTTATTTACTTATTCATGTTGTAATAATAAAGTTTTTTTTCAATGCATATGTTTCTCTAATTTCACATGAGTAGACATCTAAATTTCCAATATTTGTCAATATAAGCAAAAACACATTCTCATTAACCATAGGTCCCACATTTTCCCACACTTAGTTGACACACAATCTCTATCTTAAGCTAATCAAAGATTCAAATAGGGTAATTAATTATTTTTCCACTTAAGGCTAGTGATGTGGTAATATAAAGAACAAAAAGGGGGTTAAGAAGGCTCAATGTGGCAAACAAAGGTAAATGGAATAGTAGGCTATTTGGGATAAGTGAGCTAATATCAAATGGTAGCCTCAATCACATATAAGCATGAATATACCAAATAATGGACATATAGAATGGAACAAAGCAAAGATTGCAACCATAGGGAAGAAAACACACAAGAATAAAATATTATGGTTAAATAATTGATAAACCACTATTTTATGGTTTATCTTGTGCTCAATTGAGTGGTTTTTATCAACACTTTACCCAATTATTCATACTATTTGCATGGTTTTACATTTGCCTTCCTAATTATGTGTTTTTATTGAAAACATGCTTCTTTGGCCTTAAGTTCCCTATGTTTAATCCTCTCTTATTACCATTAGATGCCTTGATATGTGTGTTAAGTGATTTCAGAGATTACAGGACAGGAATGACTCAGAGAATGGAAAGGAAGCATGCAAAAGTGGAAGGAATACAAGAAGTTGGAGAAATTGCTAAGCTGTCCAGCCTGACCTCTTCGCACTCAAACAACTATAACTTTAGCTACAGAGGTCCAAATGACGCGGTTCCAGTTGCGTTGAAAAGCTAACGTCTGGGGCTTCGATTTGATATATAATACACCATAGTTTCTCTGATGCTAGGCAACACGAATGTGTGCTCCACGCGGATGCATCGCAGTGGCAAAAATCAGCGTGGCAGATTTCTTTTCCAGCGATTTCTGGGCTGTTTTCGACCCAGTTTTTGGCCCAGAAAACACAGATTAGAGGCTATAAAGTGGGGGAATCTATTCATTCATAATAATAAGCTCAGAATACACATTTTTAGTTTTAGATGTAGTTTTTAGAGAGAGAGAGGTTCTCTCCTCTCTCTTAGGATTTAGGATTAAGATTTCTCTTACTTTCA
Organism: Arachis hypogaea; assembly: GCF_003086295.3. Taxonomy (NCBI): domain Eukaryota; kingdom Viridiplantae; phylum Streptophyta; class Magnoliopsida; order Fabales; family Fabaceae; genus Arachis; species Arachis hypogaea. The sequence continues at coordinate 104,038,371 of NC_092055.1, forward strand.
GGATTGTCTCTTTTTATCAGGTTCAATGTTCCTTTTATTTATTTTCCCAATTTAATTTATGAACTTTTCCATGTTACATATGATTTTCTTAATTAATGTTATTTGAGGTATTTTAGTTTACGATTATTTTATTCTATTTATGAATGCTTTTAATTTAATTTAGATATTTTCTCCCTTTTTGCTTGGGTTAAGTAATTGGTAACGCTTGAGCTGTCAAATAAAGCAGTGGTTGAAATTGGGAGTTGCTCCAATAACTCTAGTCTTTCCATAGAAATTGACTAGGACCTGAGGATTAACCTAATTAATCCACTTGATTTACCTTCATAGTTAGAGGTTAACAAAGTGGGATTAAAATCCAATTCTCATTACAATTGATAAGGATAGGACTTCCAATTCTAATACCTTGCTGATGAGTGGATAATTTATACGCTTTTTGACATTGTTTTTAGTATGTTTTTAGTAGGATATAGTTACTTTTAGGGATATTTTTAATAGATTTTGTGTTAAATTCACATTTCTGGACTTTACTATGAGTTTGTATGTTTTTCTGTGATTTCAGGTATTTTCTGGCTGAAATTGAGGGACTTGAGCAGAAATCAGATTCAGAGGTTGAAAAAGGACTGCTGATGCTGTTGGATTCTGACCTCCCTGAACTCAAAGTGGATTTTCTGGAGCTACAGAACTCGAAATGGCGCGCTTCCAATTGCGTTGGAAAGTAGACATCCAGGGCTTTCCAGCAATATATAATAGTCCATACTTTGGCCAAGAATAGACGACGTAAACTGGCGTTCAACGCCAGCTTTCTGCCCAAATATGGCGTCCAGCGCCAGAAAAGGAGCCAAAACCAGAGTTGAACGCCCAAACTGGCACAAAAGCTGGCGTTCAACTCCACAAATGGCCTCTGCACGTGCAACACTTAAGCTCAGCCCAAACACACACCAAGTGGGCCCCGGAAGTGGATTTATGCATCAAATACTTACTCATGTAAACCCTAGTAGCTAGTTTATTATAAATAGGACCTCTTACTATTGTATTAGGCATCTTTGGACGTCTGGTTCTTAGATCAGAAGGGCTGGCCATCTCGGCCATGCCTGGACCTTCACTTATGTATTTTTAACGGTAGAGTTTCTACACTCCATAGATTAAGGTGTGGAGCTCTGCTGTTCCTCAAAGATTAATGCAAAGTACTACTGTTTTCTATTCAATTCTTCTTATTTCTCTTCTAAGATATCCATTCGCACTCAAGAACATGATGAAGGTGATGATTATGTGTGACGCTCATCACCATTCTCCCCTATGAACGCGTGCCTGACAAACACTTCTGTTCTACATGAATTAAGCTAGAATGAGTATCTCTTAGATCTCCTAACCAGAATCTTCGTGGCGTAAGCTAGAATGATGGCAGCATTCAAGAGAATCCGGAAGGTCTAAACCTTGTCTGTGGTATTCTGAGTAGGATTCAATGATTGAATGACTGTGACGAGCTTCAAACTCGCGAGTGCTGGGCGTTAGTGACAGACGCAAAAGGAGGGTGAATCCTATTCCAGCATGATCGGGAACCGACAGATGAATAGCCGTGCCGTGACAGGGTGCGTGAGCATATTATTCACTGAGAGGAGGGGATGTAGCCACTGACAACGGTGATGCCCTTGCATAAAGCCAGTCATGGAAAGGAGTAAGACTAATTGGATGAAGATAGCAGGAAAGCAGAGGTTCAGAGGAACGAAAAGCATCTCCATTCGCTTATCTGAAATTCCTACCAATGATTTACATAAGTATCTCTATCCCTATTTTATTATATAATATTCGAAAACACCATTATCACTTTATATCTGCCTGACTGAGATTTACAAGGTGACCATAGCTTGCTTCATACCAACAATCTCCGTGGGATTCGACCCTTACTCACGTAAGGTATTACTTGGACGACCCAGTGCACTTGCTGGTTAGTTGTATCGAAGTTGTGACAATTATGAATTAAGATCAGAGCACCAAGCTTTGGAGCCATTACCAGGATTTGTTCGAGCCTGGAGATCACAATTTCGTGCACCAAGTTTTTGGCGCCGTTGCCGGGGATTGTTCGAGTTGGGACAACTGACGGTTCATCTTGTTGCTCAGATTAGGTAATTTTCTTTTTGTCTTGTTTTCAAAAAAAATTTTTCAAAAATCTTTCAAAAATTCTTCCTTTGTTTTCGAAAAAAAAAATTTAAAATAAAAATGTTTTCAAAAATATATTTTCCTTTCAGAATTTTTAAGAATGAATTCTAGTGTTTCATGGAGCATGTTGAAGCCTGGCTGGCTGTAAAGCCATGTCTCAATTCTTATACTCAAGAGAAGAGCTTCTTTATCTTTCTTAGCCAATTGGCTGTTGAATGTAAGGAATGTCAGGCGTGTCATGTCTGAGTTACATACTAAAGCTTGGCTGGCTATTAAGCCATGCCTGACCCTTTGATTGGAGCTTTAGAGCATAAGATTCCTGGAATTCATATTAAAAATTTTGGAATCCTTATTTTCTTTTTCAAAATTATTTTTTGAAAAACATAAAATAAAAATCCAAAAAAAATTAGAAAATCATAAAAATCAAAAATATTTTTGTGTTTCTTGTTTGAGTCTTGAGTCATATCATAAGTTTGGTGTCACTTGCATATGCATCTTGCATTTTTTTGAAAATATCATGCATTCATAGTGTTCTTCATGATCTTCAAGTTGTTCTTGGTAAGTCTTCTTGTTTGATCTTGATGATTTTTTGTTTTGTTTCTTCTCATGTTTATCATATGCATTCTTGAATTCTTAGTGTCTAAGCATTAAAGAATTCTAAGTTTGGTGTCTTGCATGTTTTCTTTGCATTAAAAATTTTTCAAAAATATGTTCTTGATGTTCATCATGACATTCATAGTGTTCTTGGTGTTCATCTTGACATTCATAGCATTCTTGCATGCATTCATTGTTTTGATCTAAAAATTTCATGCATTGGATCATTTTTCTTGTTTTTCTCTCTCATCATAAAAATTCAAAAAAAAAAAAATATATCTTTCCCTTTTTCTCTCATCAAATTCGAAAATTGAGTTGACTTTTTCAAAAATTTTTAAAAATCAAAGTTGTTCCTTATGAGTCAAATCAAATTTTCAATTTGAAAATCTTATCTTTTTCAAAATCTTTTTCAAAAATCAAATCTTTTTCAAATTTCTTAGTTATTTTCGAAAATTCTAAAAATATTTTTCAAAAATCTTTTTCTTATTTTTATATCAAATTTTCGAAAATAACATAATCAATTAATGTTTTGATTCAAAAATTTGAAGTTTGTTACTCGCTTGTTAAGAAAGATTCAAACTTTAAGTTCTAGAATCATATCTTGTGATTTCTTATGAATCAAGTCATTAATTGTGATTTTAAAAATCAAATCTTTTTCAAAACTAATTTCAATCATATCCTTTCAAAAATATCTTCTTATCTTATCTTTTTCAAAAATATCTTTTCAAAATATCTTTTCTAACTTCCTAACTAACTTTTTGTTTGTTTCTTAACTTTTTCAAAACTACCTAACTAACTCTCTCTCTCTCTAATTTTCGAAAATATCTTCCCTCTTTTTCAAAAATTTCTTTAACTAATTATTTTTATTTTTTATTAAAAAAAAAATTTCGAAAAAAATACTAACCTTTTTCAAAAACTATTTTCAAAAATCACTAACTCTTTTTCAAAAATTGTTTTCGAAAATTCACTTCCCCCTCTCATCTTCTTCTATTTGTTTATTGATACACTAACATCTCATCTCGCATCTCAACCCTCCTCACAGATGTGTTTCTTCCATTACATTACATTCTTTGTCTCCCCCTCTTTTCTTCCACTCACAAAGGGATCCCTATACTGTGGTATAAAGGACCCATATTATTATTATTATTTTTGTGCGCCCTCTTCTTTGTCATATGAGCAGGAGCAAGGACAAGAACATTCTTGTTGAAGCAGATCCATAACCTGAAAGGACTCTGAAAAAAAAAATTAAGAGAAGCTAAATTACAACAATCCAGAGATACCCTTTCAGAAATTTTCGAACAGGAAAAGGATATGGCAGCCGAAAATAATAATAATGCAAGAAAGATGCTTGGTGACTTTACTGCACCTAATTCCAATTTACATGGAAGAAGCATCTCCATTCCTGCCATTGGAGCAAACAACTTTGAGCTGAAACCTCAATTAGTTTCTCTGATGCAGCAGAACTGCAAGTTTCATGGACTTCCATCTGAAGATCCTTTTCAGTTCTTAACTGAATTCTTGCAAATATGTGATACTGTTAAGACTAATGGAGTAGATCCTGAAGTCTACAGGCTCATGCTTTTCCCTTTTGCTGTAAGAGACAGAGCTAGATTATGGTTGGATTCTCAACCCAAAGACAGCCTGAACTCTTGGGATAAGCTGGTCACGGCTTTCTTAGCCAAGTACTTTCCTCCTCAAAAGCTGAGCAAGCTTAGAGCTGATGTTCAAACCTTCAGACAGAAAGAAGGTGAATCCCTCTATGAAGCTTGGGAAAGATACAAACAGCTGACCAAAAAGTGTCCTTCTGACATGCTTTCAGAATGGACCATCCTGGATATATTCTATGATGGTTTATCTGAGCTATCAAAGATGTCACTGGACACTTCTACAGGTGGATCCATTCACCTAAAGAAAACGCCTGCAGAAGCTCAAGAACTCATTGACATGGTTGCTAATAACCAGTTCATGTACACTTCTGAAAGGAATCCTGTGAGTAATGGGACGCCTATGAAGAAGGGAGTTCTTGAAGTTGATACTCTGAATGCCATATTGGCTCAGAATAAAATATTGACTCAGCAAGTCAATATGATCTCTCAGAGTCTGCATGGAATGCAAGCTGCATCCAACAGTACTCAAGAGGCATCTTCTGAAGAATAAGCTTATGATCCTGAAAACCCTGCAATAGCAGAGGTAAATTACTTAGGTGAACCTTATGGAAACACCTATAACTCATCATGGAGAAATCATCCAAATTTCTCATGGAAGGATTAAAAGCCTCAACAAGGCTTTAACAATGGTGGAAGAAACAGGTTTAGCAATAGCAAGCCTTTTTCATCATCCACTCAGCAACAGACAGAGAACTCTGAACAAAATACTTCTAATTTAGCAAACTTAGTCTCTGATCTGTCTAAGGCCACTGTAAGTTTCATGAATGAAACAAGATCTTCCATTAGAAATCTGGAAGCACAAGTGGGCCAGCTGAGTAAAAGGATCACTGAAATCCCTCCTAGTACTCTCCCAAGCAATACAGAAGAGAATCCAAAAGGAGAGTGCAAGGCCATTGACATAAGCGCCATGGCCGAACCTGTGAGGAGAGGAGAGGACGTGAATCCCAAGGAGGAAGACCTCCTGGGACGTCCAGTGATCAATAAGGAGCTCCCCTCTGAGGAACCAAAGGACTCTGAGGCTCATCTAGAGACCATAAAGATTCCATTGAACCTCCTTATGCCCTTCATGAGCTCTGATGAGTATTCCTCTTCTAAAGAGAATGAGGATGTTGCTGAAGAGCAAACTGCCAAGTTTCTTGGTGCAATCATGAAGCTGAATGCCAAACTATTTGGCATTGATACTTGGGAAGTTGAACTTCCCTTGTTCATCAATGAACTAAGTGATCTGGATCAACTGACATTGCCTCAGAAGAGACAGGATCCTGGAAAGTTCATAATACCCTGTACCATAGGCACCATGATCTTTCAGGCTCTATGTGACCTTGGTTCAGGAATAAACCTCATGCCCCTCTCTGTAATAGAGAAACTGGGAATCTATGGGGTGCAAGCTGCTAAAATCTCATTAGAGATGGCAGACATCTCTAGAAAACAGGCTTATGGACAAGTAGAGGACGTGTTAGTAAAGGTTGAAGGCCTTTACATCCCTGCTGATTTCATAGTCCTGGATACTGGAAAGGAAGAGGATGAATCCATCATCCTAGGAAGACCTTTCCTGGCCACAGCAAGAGCTGTGATTGATGTTGACAGAGGTGAAATATTCCTTCAAGGGAATGAGAACTCCCTTGTGTTTAAAACTCAAGGATCTCCCTCTGCAACCATGGAGAGGAAGCAGAAAAAGCTTCTCTCCAAGCAGAGTCAACCAGAGCCCCCACAGTCAAACTCTAAGTTTGGTGTTGGGAGGCCACAACCAAACTCTAAGTTTGGTGTTGAACTCCCATATCCAAACTCTAAGTTTGGTGTTGGAGAGTCTCAACAAAGCTCTGCACATCTGTGAGGCTCCATGAGAGCCCACTGTCAAGCTATTGACATTAAAGAAGCGCTTGTTGGGAGGCAACCCAATGTTTATCTAATTCTTATTTTTATTGTTTTTCATGTTTTCTTAGGTTCATGATCATGTGGAGTCACAAAATAAACAAAAAAATCAAAAACGGAATCAAAAACAGCAGAAGAAAAATCACACCCTGGAGGAGCATCTGTCTGGCGTTCAAACGCCAGAACAGAGCATAGTTCTGGCGCTGAACGCCCAGAATGGGAGCATCCTGGCGCTGAACGCCCAGAACAAGCATGGTTCTGGCGTTCAACGCCAGAAATGGCAGCAAAGGGGCGTTGAACGCCCAAAATGGGCACCAACCTGGCGCTGAACGCCCAGAGTTGTGTGCAAGGGCATTTTGCATGCCTAAATTGGTGCAAGAATGTAAATGCCTTGACACCCCAAGATCTGTGGACCCCACAGGATCCCCACCTACCTTCACTCACTCTCTTCTCTCTTCTCAATCATCATCTATTCCCAATAAACACTCATCCCTTCTGTCTTCCATTTACCACTCACACCCATACACCCACTTACCTTCAAAAATTCAACATCTCTTCCCCAC